>NW_020455488.1:2451174-2672044 GCF_003342845.1 Nothoprocta perdicaria | reverse complement strand
CAGAAAAAAAAAAGGTTAAATATTTAGTACATTCTTGTTCAGTGTTTTTATTCATTGCTGTATAAGGGTCCTCCCCTCCTGCCCTGCCTGCTT
This sequence comes from Nothoprocta perdicaria, assembly GCF_003342845.1. Taxonomy (NCBI): domain Eukaryota; kingdom Metazoa; phylum Chordata; class Aves; order Tinamiformes; family Tinamidae; genus Nothoprocta; species Nothoprocta perdicaria. The sequence goes on along the minus strand of NW_020455488.1, from coordinate 2,671,951 downwards.
GTCTTGGTTGTGGTGCCCACACACGCTCCCCACACACGTATATAAATATATATATATATATAAAAATATATATATATATATTTATAGGGTGTTTTTGGTTTTGAATTTGTTGGGTGCAACAGCAGACACCAGGCGTCTGGGTCCCTGGTTTTTAAGCTGCCTCTTTTATCCCTTCCATCCCGTGCACAGGAGCCACTTCCCAGCCGGGCTCCCGGAGCCTCCCGCGCCGCTTCCCGGCGGGGCTGGGAGGCAGCGGGACGGGCAGCTGTGGAAAAGCTGCCCAGGCCCCAGCTTGTTGCTTAAACCACAGACCAAACCTGAGAACAAAAGCGACCGGACGAGCCTGTTTGCTGGGTGCAGAAGCCCTGGGGAAGGGGCACGGAGGGGCCCTCCAAGCCCGCGGCCCGGGCGGCCTCCTGGGCGCTCACCTGGAGTCAGTTACAGCATCTTAAGCCTTTGCCTAGCACTGATCCAACCAAACGATGGCAGCGACGAGGTGGTTCTGGGATGGAAACGTCTGAACCTTTCGAGTAAGAACAAAGATTTACCATATACTGATTGCTAGTTTTGACTGGAGATTAAAGAAGTTTGTAGTGCTTTTTGCTTGTGTAGCATAGGTCCCATTATCTTCTCTTGCCTCTGTCCCATAGTTATTTTTTCCCTTTTAAAAATGAAAAAAAAAAAAAGACAAAAAAGTTAATTAAGAAGGTATTCTATGTAGGATTTTTTATTTATTTTTGTGATATCAGTTTAAATCACTGTAGAGATGCCCCATAATAAATTTAAATACTGAGATAAGGGTTTTTGAGTATGACAGGGGGACAGTTTTTGATTTTTTTCAGACATTTATCTACCTCACTCTTATTTTTTTATATGTGTGTATATATATATAAAAAAAAATACATCTCACATTTCTCAGCAGCCAACAAATGCCGTTGATACTGGTAACCTCTCACTCCATAAACCACATGCTCCAGGTTCTGGAGGGGAACAGTCACTGCTTGTCACAAAGGGTCACTTCACWACATTGGCCTCAATTGCAAGGCTTGGCCCAATTTTTTGGTTGAGTTTTTCTTCTGGCTTTATTGTAGGTAGAAATGTTAACTTGGCACCATGAGAATTGGATGAATTTTTTCACAGAAATCAGCTGTCTACAGCATTTGAAAGTCCAGAGGAATTGTTAGAATGAAGTAAATGATCTTGCTGCTTATTGAGCAGAGCGGGCTAGGTCATTCCTACCACTTTTTCTCAGATGCCACAAGCACCCAAAGGACATCGGACTGAACCAACACCTAAACCAGGCAAGATTGGATCATACAGCACTAGTGTTGCTTTCTTGACCAAATCTAACAGTGAACAAACTGTCACGGGCTGCCTGAGGAAAATACTACACTGAGTTTACAATTTTAGATCCTTGCTGCTTCTGTTTGATGAGAGCACTGATTTTTTTTTTTCAAAACTAATATTGAATTGATTTTGTTTTTCTGATGTGCCAGTAAAAATGCAGTTCCCTTTTTTTTTTTTACCCTGTTCATATGCTTCGTAACTGTGGATTCTGATGGACCAGCCATCAAACTTTAACTGCCCTCTGACAGCGTGTAACCGGTTTACAAGCACACGGTCCTCACACGAGCTGGCCAGCCGCATGCTGGATAATGTTTCTCTTTTTCCAGTTCTGGCAGCTGTTGGTGCAGGTGTTGGTTGTGGCATCTGAATAATGTGGTGCTTGGCTGCTCCCCGTCGCATGTGGCCCCTTGAACACACAGCGTTGTGGGGAAGAGCTGCAGCGAGTCCTTGAGGGGTGCGTTTTGCTCTAGCCCTGGAAAATCAACAGAATTTCTTGATTTTTTTCCCCCCAGTTATTTTTGTTTTCCCAATTTTACCAGCTTCCTGTGGCCGTTTGGATCAGTGACTCTTCCCCTCTCTTGCACATATTGATTACCACAACTGGAGATCCTCAGATCTTTCAGCTCGCTAGGAGGGTTTTGTTAAAACTGTCCAAGTTATTGGTTTTTATAATTGTATGTAGGTGGTTTAAAAGCGCATTAGGAAGAAACACTAACACCGTAGCACCCATCAGRATAAGCATTTCAAAAAGCACTTCAGTGAAGAGCAGTTTTGTGACTAGAAGTGTGCATGTGTGATGACAGTCAGCTCTCCTGGACCAAACCACCTTCATGATACCATCGCGTTCTGTGTTTGCAGTTCAAGCTTAATTCCTTTTTGTTCTGTTCGTTTCTATAGCTTTTATTTTGTTGTTGTTGTTGCTGTGTTTTTGTGCATTTTGAATAGCTTTATTCACATGGGTTTTTCATGCAGACTTCCTTTTGACAGTAAATCAAGATGTTTATGCATGTGAACAACTGAGAACTAATGTTGGCTTGATACAGTCATAATATGGTTTGTAATGTTGTTCTTCCCTGAGACCACTGGCTTGTCTGGTATGGAAAATTTATTTAGAACTTTAGCTATGTTTGAATAAAGTTAAAGTAATCCAATTTGCTTATAAATTGAAAACAAAAGCCCACCCAGCCCTGAAAACCAGCATTTTGACAAGTGGTACCAAGCTGTTTGAATGCAATAGCAGACCAAGCTGGCATCACCGCGGGGAGCAGGAAACTCTGGTTTGGTACTCGGGCCTTGTTCTCATCTGGCTCGYGTTTTAAAGCCTTTCGGTGGCGCAGAAGGTGGTCTGGTTGCAAAGGAAGGTGGCTCATACGTAACCACAGAGGTGTCGGCTGCTGCTAAGTGAAGCTGCCCTCTTGGGGGGGCGATAAAGCCGGCACAGAGGCGGGTTTGGAGGAGAGCCCCAGGGCAGGCCGGGCCCAGGCCCTGCTGCTTGTGGCTTCTGCTCCGGAGCCCTTCGCACCGACGCTCCTGGCGGTCCTGGAAAAGTAATTGGAAAAGCCCCGTTTGCCCGGGACGAGTCGTGCCCGGCCGGAACCGCCGTCAGGCCGCCCGGGGCCGCCCACRGGTGTCCGGCACAATCCGAGTCGAAGCGAACAACACTCCTCTCGTTGCTCTAACTCCATGCATATATATCTATATATACATTCATATCTATAGTTATATATAGAAACCTTTTCATTCCATTAGTCCAAGTGACACTCATTTCCTGTTATTTTGTTTGYCAACGGTGTTTTTAGTCACTGGGCGAAACAACAGTGGGGGAGGGTGCAAGGGATCCACTCCTCACTAAGCAGTGCTCAGAGCCAGACTTTGCAGCTTAAGCCACGCTCAGTTGTGCAGACAAGGAGAGGGGCGACGTGTAGAAAAAACACCAGTGGCCAGGGGTGCTGAAGATACAGAACTGTAACTAGGAGGGCTTCAAAGGACGCCTCGCTTCAGAAAATTGGTATTTAGAGATGGGTAGCRGCCTCTGGAATTATAAGCCAGGGCAGTAAATCAGACTTGAGAAGCGTTTGTGTGAAGACAAGTGAAAAAAAGGTGGCGGAAATAGGTATTAACAAAGTCACAGGGCTCGGCAGAAGTTGGAGGTAGTTTCCTGAGCCTGGTGTGGGGACAGTGACAGAGCTCAGGTGTCATCCTTCTCATCGCCGGTGCGTGGAACCTCTGGACTTGCCAGCCGGGGCGGTGGCACCGTGGGGCGGAGGCTCCATGGGGTGGTAGCTCCGTGGTTGGTGGCTCCGTAGGGTGGTGGCTCTGTAGAGTGGTAGCTCCATGGGGTGGTAGCTCCGTAGGGTGGTAGGTCCATGCCCCAAGCTGAATGGTTGTCAGCACCGGTCTGTGTGCGTTGTAGTCTCACCTTCCAGTCAGCCTGTTTTGCGAGTCCCTTAAGACTCCCTCGGGTTTGTGTGTGTGTTAATGCGTGCTCAGCTTTTCCGTGTGCGTTACGTTGGCTAGGAATCCATTAGCATTTTCCATAGGGCTCTAAGTCCAGTAGATTACGGGTAGTCAGTTGACGAAGATCTGGTTTACAAGAACTAATTCAATGTTTCATTGCATTTTGTAAGTACATAGAATAATTTTATAAAATGTTTGCAGTTTATAAATGCCTAGAATATAATTTAAGGGCAGTTTTCTGTGCCTGTGCGTGGGTATGTCTGCGTGTGACRAGTTTTTCCTTTCCTTTCTTTGACGGTACCAGTTCACTAGCTAGCTTTGCAATATGCCAAAAAGGATGGCAGACGTGTCCGATTCACGGCTCGTCCCGCTCCCCCTACCCGAGCTTCGTGTCCCGGGATCTAGCGGATGGATAAGGAAGTTGGGGCAATGTTCTGTATCTTCAGCATCCTGGTCTTCCGCGGCCCTCTGGCTGGGGTGGGATCATCTTGATGCCGGCTGGGAGAGGCGAGTGCCGAACACAGAGTTTCCGTGATCCCTGCGGGGAGCTCCCTGCAGCTTCCTGCTGCTTTGCAAGGTGGCCGCAGCCTCTGCGCGTCCCGAACACCGCTTAGAGCTTTGTGGAAATGAACAAAGTAGGATCCCTATTTATTTTTATTTAAGAATGCTGAAGATCCCTTCCCCTCCTCTCTCCTTCCCCCCCACCCCTGAATTTGACTTTCGGCATTTTTGAAGGGTTATGAGGGTTTGGATGCTGTTTAAAAACCAGCTCTTCTGTTTTCTAAACCAGTGAGGTTTGAGATGAAAGGATTGGCCAGAGTTTGTCTACCTCTGGGACAAAAACAAAATGAGAAAGTGCTAAGGAATGGATGCAGTTGCAAACACGACGTTTTCCAAGTTTTCTTGTTTAAATTTTTTAAAAGAAAATTAAACAATAACATGGCCAATTTATTACATAAAAAGACTTGCTGTGTATAAATTATTCCTAAAGAAATTCCTGTGTTTATATTAAAATGAATCAGTAGATAAAAACAATTTCAAAATGTTTTTGTATATTCTGTTGTAAGAATTTATTCCTGTTATTGCGATATACTCGGGATTCTTTACATTATGAAAAAAAAGAAACTTTGTCTATTTTGAATGGCTGAAGCTAAGGCTCCTTTAGTTTCTCTTACTCTGCTTTTTTCTAGTAGTTTCAGTACTACATGATTTAAGTTAAATAAAAGAATTCTGTATGCATTTGTCTGCTGCTGACTTTGTTGCTCACTATGCAAAGCCAAACAAGTTGCAGAACCCTGAGGAAATCTCTTGGCTCCCCCTTCCCCTGGCCCTCTCCATCCTTTGGGCCCTATTTAACTGATAGAATATATCGTAGAGGAGGTCAGTACTGCCATTGTGTTGTGTTGAAATCCAGGCTCTGTTTTGGTCTAACGGCACTGAGCTCGTGGCTCCTTTTTTGATGGGACTCTTGAGTCTGGTTTTGCAGTAGGTATTTCCTTTGAGTAAGATAAGGATTTTTATTTATCTATTTAAAATAAGTCCGTTTGTTTACACTTAAGGGAGTCCACAGAGCAGGCGCTCAGACACGCAGCGCATGGTTATCTGTRTTTTGCAAAGGTTGCTGGAAAAGCCAGTGGCAAAAAAAGCAGCAGGATGTTGGGCTTCCCWGTGCCACTGACCTGGCACCCAAGTGTTCCCTGAGATAAGGCGCCGTGGCGGCCTCAAGTTTGCCCAGGTCTCCGTGCGCTCAGGTTTGGCTGTTGTCCTTCCTCCTGACGTGATGCTGGAGGAAGGGGCTATGTTTGCCTTGGAGAAATAGCAGATGTCTTCACTGCGCTGCTGCTGACCAGCTCCAGTGGCTGTTTTTGAAAAACACCTGCTAATTTTATCTCATCGATGTCATTCTACTGGCAGAATTACTTAGGAGAACACATGTTGAAGTGCCCTGTGCACTAATGAGGATTTGCCTCACCTTCTCTCACCCACCTTGGCAGCACAGTCGTGTACTTCTGTATTTAGCCGTGTTCGAGACGTGGAGGAACCTCCCTTGGCATGGGAGAGGCACAGAAGTCTCCTCTCACTGTCCAGATCCAAGTTTTACAGCTTGAGATCTCATTTGGTGCCTATTTTGTAAGAAGACTAACATGCCATGACACATTCCACAACACAGTGCTTCAGGAACTGCCTTTCTTGGGACAAGTGGAGCTGTTCCGTTCTGTAAATCCCTGAATAGCCATGACCCATTTCACTAAACGGCTGCGTTCCCTATGCTCTGTGCTGTGCTCTTTTCCTTGGGACAGGCATTAAGAATTTGGGCTAAGTAGTGGTGTTTCTTGCTTCTAAGTTTCACACTCTGCCGATATGGACAGCAGCATGTGCTGCTGCTCAGAGATGGTTCAAAGCTTCATGTAATAGTGTCCAGTGTCCCTGCATGTGTTTTGTTTTCTGCCCTTTATTTAGTTTTGAAGTGGGCATTTTGTGGAGTATCTCACCGCCTGGGAAGGGAGAGGATTTCTGTTACACCCATCTCGTGCTGAAGGGCAGCACAGCTGTGAGATTGTCTGTCTTTCAAGCCATCAGGATTCAACTTTACCTGGATTTCTTTTCGTCGTTTTTTTTTTTTTTTTAGGATTTTAGAAAATGTAATGCATAATTGAAGTCCAGTTTTACCATGTTTTATCACTTTTAGGAGTACAAAATGTCAATCATTTGTTTTATTCTCAAGCTTTTTGCACAAGAGATGTAAATAGCTGTTTGCTTTCTGTAAGAAGATTTCACCGAAAATAACACAGAATATAAAACGTTTTTATCTAAGTAAGAGTTTTAAATCTACAGAGATGCCTTATTTATGAGTTAAGGTATTCTAAAATGTTAGTAATTTCTCTAAATGATCTTTCTTACTCTCCTTCTTTCCCACACTGTTTTAACATTTCTAAGATAATTATCTGTAATGCTTTTCCTAGAAAGTCTGCAGTTACCCATTTGGATAATGGAGGCACATGGATGAAAGCTGCTCTTCCGTTGCCGTAGTAGAGAGAGGTGTAATAGGTGTAATCACAGATGTACCTGCAGTACCAACAGAGAAACAGCAACCTGCATTAAGGACAGGAAACCTGATTACAYTTAAATGTACTTTAAGCAGCCAAACCAGATCTGGTTAAGGAAATTATTAGAAACTTATTTGTTTAGTGAATAAAGGAAATACAGAAATAAAACAAGTCTGAGAGTCAAATATTCTTTATCTGATGGTATGGTTTCTCAGACATATGGCCAGGATGAACTAAATACAAGATCTCAGCATATGCGGGTTTTTTTAGGCTGCTGCAAGCTAAGTGAGAAGAAAAAATTAGTGCAGCCCACTGGAACTATATCCATGGCATTAGTGGATTGCTTAAATCTTTCCTGCAGGTTGTTCCATATCTCTGTTTTTAATTTGGAGACCCAAAACCTGAAACTAAAGGTTAAGATTAACTGTTTTCCAATTTTTTTAATAAGTATTTTTCTATTTTGTTTTCTTTTTAAGTGAAAAGTTGCTTAAGAGAAAAATGCTTCAGCAGCACCAAACACCTAATGAGATCGCAGACATCTTTCCATGGATGCCTGCAAATGCTCTGTTCTTCCATGTAGGTATTTGTTTTGTATCCCTCCCAGGTGGGAAAAACAGATAGATTAAAATCTGCTACCAGTCAGTGCTCCTTTCAGGCTCTCTAATAGTTCAAGACTACTGGAGTTGCTAATCACAGGGTGTGCTGTGTTGAAACTTGTTTCTTTGGAATTCACACATCTATGGAAAAATATCTACAGGCTGCATTTTTTCAAAGAAGGCTTCTTTACATAAAATTTAAATTTGTCCCAATTTTACGCTTGTGTCCTCTGAAGATTAAGCTTTAAAGTGATTTTGGTTGGAGGAAAAAGTCGTCGTAAAGATCCTTCCAGGTGAAAGAAGCGGATCGAATTATTTCTGTTTTTATGGAGCCCCCTGATATGGAATGTTTACCTTCCTGCATCTCTGGAAAAGATGATATCAATGCCTTCCACTGAAGTGTTTTTCCAGAGAGTCTTCATATTAATTGTAGATTCAATCTTTTCTGGACCATCCAGCATGCACCAGCCACCCTCTGGGTGAAACCCACAAGCATCCTTCTCCTGGTAGCCTTTGTTCTTCCCACACTGCTCCAGGATGATTGCTTTGGCGGACGAGGCCAGCCCAACGTGAACAGCAAGCTTTTTTTCCCACCRGAGAGAATAACAGGAAATTAAAAACGAGACCTGCTTTTAAAAACACATAACGCAATAGCACCAAGCATTATGTGAAACACTAGCTTCAAGGTAGGGAGGCTTGCTGGAGTTCCTGCCTAAAGAGAACTTTGATAACAGATTATAAATGAGAACAAAATAGTGCTTTTGTTTGTTTTCTGTTGTGTCTAGTTAGCTGAAGACTTCAGAGCTACAGGATCTTTTTTGCAAGTCATGGCTGACCCTTTTTTCCTTTGTTCTGCATGCAATTTGCTATTTAAATGGCACAAGGTTAAACCAGCCTGCTAATTATCACGTGCTCTGATTTCAACCTGAAACCTTTATCACAGTTTTAGTCACTTTACAGAGCTGTCTTGATGCATGTCTTGTGCAATACTCTTTTGGAGATCTTTCTAAAGATCCTCTCAATATTATTTAGAAATTCAGAGGAAAATTTACCTAACTGCAGTTACTCACCAGTGGCTGAAGCGTTGTCCATATTTTGAGGACCTGCTCCTTTGCTTTTTGGTAAACCACTGGCAGCTGCATAATGTGCAGATCTATGTTTTTACCAAGGCCTTGCTTGGACAGCTCCTGTGTGAAAAACCAGCACGGACTTGTAAGAGCAGTGGATTTCTCAGACTGTGATAAAGAAACCAGACTTTGATCCATCTGTGAAAACATATGAAAGAGTGAGGTAATGCTGCCTAATCCCATATTTCCCAAACACTGGTCTGCAATGAAATCCAACTGTCTTGTGGTAACTTGCTCTCTTGCTCTCTACTTTTTTTTAATGAAAGGAAGTAAAATGTGACACTTTACTAATGTCATTTCCATGTAAGCCCTTGTATTTTCCAAAGAGATGTTCTGTCTCCAATATGTGGAATTGGTTTCTGTAATTCATACTCCTTAGAGATTGGTCCATGGGAAACCAGGAAAAAAGAAAAACAAGATTGCTTAATAGAGCTTCACAGTGAAAACACCTGAGCTTTGATACAGGTAAGAGCTGTTCCTCTGAAAGGTCTAGGAGTCAAAGCTGTGCTTCTGAAAAGACACAAATGGGAGAATTCACACTAGCTGTTAAGATGCATGAAATATTTTGACTTTAACTGGTGCAGATTGCCTCTGCTGCACATGATCCTGTAGACATGAGTAAGGTCATGTTTAGAATGGATTTAATTTCTTTCTGGTTTTCTGGTCTTTCTTGTCTATATTTCTCTAGTAAATAAGAAAACGTCACCTTTTGGGATGATATTTCTCTATCACGTGTGTAGAGTTGAAGTTCTCTAAGTGGCCTTTTCCCAAAGGAAACAAATCCTGTGCCCAGGGCTGAGGGGAGAGAAACAAACGCATCCTCTAAAGCAAGACATGGGCCAGGCGGTTGCAGATGTTCTGGAGACTTGCCAAGGGCGAGCACAGAAATGACTTGAAAATATTTTGATGCTGGACTGGGGTTAATGAACTACAGTTGTGAGCAGAAAGGCTGTGGTTGCAAAGGCAGGAGGCAGAAAGAACACAGAGGYAGAGGGGTCTGTCCCAGAACAGGTAGATGGTGCATGAAAAATCCCTATTGCATGTAGAGAAAGAGACTGCTCCCAGAGTGCACAGACAGAGATCGTAAGGGGGACAGAGAGCAAGAAATCTGCAGCAGGGGCTATCAGGTTGCACTGAGAAACCTGGAACTTTTTTCTTATGTCACTGTGTTCCCAAACTTCCACTTCTCAGCAGGGCTACCCATGTGGATGGGGGCCGCAGTTCTCTGCTGAGCTAACTGGGAAATTTGCCCTTCAACACTGGCTTCCTATATAAACTGTTCCAATTTTCTTGTCAGCGGAAACATTGATTAGCTGTGCTCAATAAACTATTTGACACAAGCAAGGAAACGATGCCTGCAGGGAAGTAAACACATTGAGAGAACACTGCCAGGCTTTTTTTCCTCTGGGCACTGACAGCCTTTGAGAGGCTGTTGCATCATCTCGCTCAAGAACGCGGTACTCAGGCTGGGCTTCCAAAAAAGAAAACCTCAACCAGTTCACAATTAACGTTTGATTTCAGCATTTAATTTTGGCATTTAACGAGATTCTTCCTTCTTAACTGTAAGGCTTAGAGGACTCAACTGCAGCTTCATTGCAGGATGCAGGATCCAACGGAAGGGCTGTTCTCTGGCGCTCTCTGCATTGCCACAGCCAAGTTCATTTCTGTTATCASCACTTGTCAAAGGAGGAACATCCAGGGACACTCCTTGTGCAGGACAAAAGCAGCAGCTTGGCAATAGAAAAGTGCTGAGAATGTGTATCAAAGGAAGGTAAAATTTGTTATATCCTAAGTAATTTTAGCATGTAGTCAATAAAGTATGTTATTTTTGGTGTCTGAGAACCCTAACCATGGACATGTGCCCCACTACGTCTGGCAATAGGCAAACGTGGAAGAAACAAAAATGCTGTTACTTGTCTCAAGTAAGTCTCAGCCTTAACCAAAATCATTTTAGCATCCCAGATAAGAGACTGAAGATGCATCAGTTGATGGCAATAGACAACTGCATCCAGAAACAGAGCCCACACTGGTGACTTTATTTTAAAAGTGATTTTAAAAGTGGACAAAGGTTTTAGAGGGCTTTTCTTAATGAGCAAATTGGTCATAGTCCTAGTTCATCAGAGTTCTGGCTCATTTTCTATGTAATTCTCCCTAGAAAAGAGTGATCTGGATAGAACAGTTGAGCTCTGGTGCTGTGGTTATGTGTTACACAAAGATACTACAAGTATCTTGAAGATTTAGAAACCTCCGGAAGTCTTCAGTGAGTTTGTAAGATTTTGTCGTCAGGAAGGTTTTTGTTCGTTTCGTTGGTTTTCATGTGTTAGTTTTTGAACTTCATTTCAAAACACCTGTGTTGGGTTCAGAAAGAAGAAAAATAAAAGTATCAGTTGAGCCAGAACTCTGCAAGTATGTTGCAAGCAAAGCTTATTTTAAATCCTGCAGATACTTCTAAAAATCTTTAAAAAATGTAGGAAAGTTTCAGAACAGAAAAGGAGGAGCTAAGTGGCAAAATGGTCTTGGTTTCACAGATGATGAAATTAAAGGGGAGAGAGAGAGATTAAATGACAAATTTCCAAAGACCACATGGTCAGCGGCTGGATGAAAAATTGCACGCAGAGATATGATCCTCATCTCCTGATAGCAAATGTAGTTCTCAGAAGTGGTTGGAAATGTGACCTGTTCTTTGCACCTACAGTTTAATTACTATGAATGTTGCCACTCGACTTACATTTATGTCCTATTAAGTGGGGACTTTGACCTTGATCGTAGATTGCCCTGATACTATATTTAACTACCAAGTGCCAGACACTGGTAAACAKCACAAGAGTTTCTGGAGAAGACATAGAAACAGGATGAGATCAAGGGTTATTAGGTAGGTGGGTTCATCACTCTGGAATATAAACTAAATAATTCAAAAGACCTGAGATTCTGAGGGTCCCATGAGGTGCTGAAGTGCTAACACATCACAGAGCCTCAGTGCAACCTGTGAGCAAATGCAGAGTAAATATTCTTGGTGTTTTCCTTTAGAGAGAGAATTCTCTGCAATTCAGGAGTTAAAAGGCGCTGCTAGTGAAGTTTTTGTGCATATTTTAGGAGGCTATTTCAGGTGAATGGAGTTATGAGAACCATAAAAAACTGAGTGAGACAGGCTTCTGGAAAAGAAGCTGTCTCTCTAGTGCTAGACACTCATGCTGGGCTATGTGAAAGTGCCTATAAAAACTCTGAAGGTTTTATCAGTGACCCTGAATTGGCAGGTTCACCTGTGCTTTCAGTTCCTTTTGATTATCCTTCTCCCTGAGCTCTCAAGTGGCGACTTGCTCCGCAATGAGAAATCTATGGACGTGACGCTGACGGATGCCTTGTGCGTGAATCATCGTGTGCTGTGATGAGAACTTGGATTCACGCAAACACAGCAGATGCTCTTCACATGCTCTGAATATTTCATTTCCATATGATAAGACAGGCAAGGCAGGACTGTGCGTTGCTATGTAGCATCATGAAGAAATTGAAAGTTTCAGGATAAGAACACTTTCCAAAGCAGGAGGAGTAATCAAAAATATGTAGAAGCTTGTTAGTGTTTATCATCTGATTCCCTGGAATGTTAGGAAATGGAAATCGGTGTATCCACCAAAAACAGACTAACAATCAGGTTATAAGAGAAACAGTATCACAGGACCTTTCTTCTGAGTGCCCCATGAAAAGCACAGGGGGGTTTGCTTATGGAMTGGGCTGTGCTCTGCTGCTTGGATCAGTCTCTGATCCTTCCTGCAGCAAAAAGAGAGGTTTGGGAAGACCGTTGACCCCATGAGAGGGCAGAGTGCCAGGGGTGGGAAGCAGCTGGCAACAGGGATCCCCAGAAGCAGATCTGTGGCAGAGTGGGTCCCATTGCCCACAAAGCAGAGCCATTGCTGCTGGCCCAAGAAGTCTCCGTTGCAAAAAGCATGGAGGGTGAGACCATGCTCAGAGAACTAGGGGCTGCTAATGCAGACTTTGGCAGGGTTTGGGATATTTTGCGTGGGAGGACTCTTCTGGGAYGTGCATTAATATGTTGAGTGCCACTGTTAGAATAGCAGTGAGATTGGCCTGTTATCAAGCAGGGTTTTGATGAAAGCCCGGTTCATGTTGAGGTAGTAATTAGTGACATTCTGGATAGTRCTACATAAACATTGTGTGTTAGTAATCATGTTCAGGAGCACTGCTCTGACTCTTCAGTCCTTTCGTGATGAAGACTCTGAGTACTCTTGCATGGTCCTCACAGAAGAGCCTCAGCAGGAGGGTTTTGTGTCACTTCAGTGATCCAGGCAGGAACTCCAAGCCAAGGGACGATTATTTCCAGATGTAAGTAAACAATTTTTGCTATCAATTATATAGCCATATAAGGTTCCTGAAGACCACAGAGCTACTCAAGTGAACAAGGCCAGTGGAACAATAATATTAGCTTGCTATTTAGCCTGTCAAAATTTGAAATATTTTCTCATTTGCAGCAGATTTCACTGAGTTGTCTGGATTGACCACCTCGGATAGGGAATGAGAAACCAAAGCAGCATCCTCAGTATAAATACAAATTAATTCCATGCCCAGGGTGTCACATCAGAGGGAAATGAATTTGTTATCCTCCAAACACAAGGGCTAACATCTGTTTCATCATGGACTGCTGCAGCCATCGTTACGTAACTTCCTGGCACAGCAAGCACATGACTTTGTTACCAAAACCTCATCTCATCAGTGCACTTCAGCTCCAGGCTGTTTTGCTTGAAGATAAAGAACACGCTTTATTTTCAGCCAGAAGAAGATGGTATTGCATCCAAAATTAGAACCAACAGAAATCAGGAGATAATGAGAAAGAACACTGTCAACTGACAAATATTTGTGGTTTAGGCACATGTCAAGTTAGAGTTGAGATAATTTATGGATCTCCTGGGATGACTGGGGTGTGGAAAGGTATAAAGCAGTATTTTTGATTCTTGTTAGCCTAGAGGGATAATATCCCTCATGACTTTGAGTGGGTAATAGATTTATTCTTCCAATCTCTAAGTTTCACTTGCCATCCTCCACCAAATGACGCTAGCACAGAAGATCTTTATGGGTTAGCGGAGTAGCTATAGCTTTGGTCTATGGAAAAAACTACCGGCTCCTTGTTTTTCAATAGCCTTGGCTTGGCTGCACTTTACTTTTAAGTCAGAASTTCTGCAGCTGCCACCAGAATTTGTAGTAAAGTACTGTAGGGTGAACTCCTTTCTATCATGACTGATAGTTTCTGAAGCTGCCTTTTTCATACCAGGGAACTATTTACAGGCTTTTATCAGCTCCCCCCAGTAGACCACAGTCCCCTCAGGTTCCTCTCAATTTCCTGCTTTCCACTTTCACCAATATTCTCTGCTATTTCTYGCAGATTTTGGACGAGTCTTCCAATCCAGTTTTATTACCCTGAATGTTGCTGTTACTGATATCGATGATGAAAGCCAGATATCCCAATCATGTCTTTGTATGATACAGGTGACTTTCTTCTAATATATATGGGAGTGTTCAAGACTGCTCCATCCCATACATGTTTTATGTATATGTATATGCATGGTTGCTACTCAAAGGGCCGAGGTGGAGAGAGAGAAATATCTGAATGACTTTGTTTTCTATTTAACTGTAGACTTCTCTGTCACTTGAAAGTGAAAGGTAAAAGCAGGATATGAAGGCACCTGAMATGCTTTACGGGTCCCTGAAGTAGGCAGTAAAAACTCCATAGGCTATGGCTGCACAACAAGGAAATCGCCATAAATAGGCATGATAAAATGATTTGTAATATAGGATGACCAAGTTTTAGAAGAGATAATCTCTGGCATATGCATTATTTGTGGACATGGCACCCAGAGGGAAAATAGCCCCTTAAAAAAAAAAAAGAAGAATAGTTTGAAAAGTGCTTAAATCACTAAACATTCTTACAATAACAATACATTTGATTTCTTAATTTTCTTCTTTCTCCACAATGGGGAGTCTGTTCTAAGAGGCACAGTTCTATTCAATGACACAAAAAAGTAACTTACTTGGAGGGAACGGTAAGACAGAAAACAGCTTATATTTGGATTTCCACAAAATTACACACCTCCCTCCTTTTTTAATGCTTACCTTCACAGCTTCCCAGCTAGAATTCACCAGATACTGTCTAAAGGGACCAAAACCTAAGGACAAAGAAAAGTGCTTTTAACCTATGCTTGCTGTGCAATTGTAGGTTAGGTGTCTGACACGTATGTACACYCACATTATTTGTTCTTAATTGTGATATTTTGAGTTATGGAGTTGACCTTTTTAATAGTATTTGGCCTTTTTAATACTCAAGAGAATGGTATGTCCTTTTTCATATGTATGCACAACTGTTCCTACAGTCTTTATACACATGAAGGCTCCCGTGTAAGAGAAGGTTAATTGCAGTTGGTAAATGTATTGGAGACATTAGGACATATAAATAAGGGTTTTGGAGTAGGATCATCAGCTACAGACATACCACTGAACTCATGTTAAAAATACTCTCAGATCACAGTCTGTATCATAGACTCATTTCTCGTTGTTAAAGCTAATGAAGATACAGCACTTTATATTGAGTGAAAATGYTCAAAAGAAAAAATATATTTCTTTTCACAATGCAATACATGCACGTTAGTGGTGGCCATAAGAAACCTCTGCTTAGGGCAAAGCTGTTCTGTGAAAAGACTGAAATACATGCAACCACTTGGAGAGGTAACTAGTTGAATATTATTAGGCGCTCTATAACAAACTGGGCTCACTGCCAGCACATTTCTATTATGAGCAGGTGAAAATATGACAGAGACATCCTGTGATAATTCCTATAATAACTTAAAGATGCACCTGTGGGTCCAATGGGAGACACTAGTCTAAAACTGTTTGAACAAGTAGATTTATGCACCTAAATAGCTGTACAAAGGGAGGAAAAAAACTAA
Source organism: Nothoprocta perdicaria (assembly GCF_003342845.1). Lineage (NCBI taxonomy): Eukaryota > Metazoa > Chordata > Aves > Tinamiformes > Tinamidae > Nothoprocta > Nothoprocta perdicaria. Next base: position 2,656,427 of record NW_020455488.1, on the reverse strand, counting down.
CAAGGTGCTAATGTATGGTAAATACTGTAGAAGAGGGAGAATGAGGTTGTCAGTCTTTTAAGAGGTTATCAAATATCTCTTGCTCTCTCCTGCTTTCCTATTCCAAGTGACTGCAGTTCTTTTTGGAGAGCGAAGCTCGTTCTGCCCATCTTGGAGCTATTAAAAAAGGGTGGGGGGGGAAGTTAATTGAAAACAGCAAGATTCAAATCTCTTTGATGTAGCTTCAACCTCATTCCTGTGTCCTTGGATGACCCACAGTGGAAAATTATCCAGCAACTCACATGTCAAGATACGTGTAATGATTGCCTTTAGAGGAGCCAGTGGCAACAGGAGGAACAGCAAGTAGCAGCATTCCTTAAGAGTTTTAACATTTTAAAGATCAGAAGTCTCTAGCTGGTGGTTCTGCCACTGTGATTCAGTGTTAGTTTACAGCCAGCAAGAAAAACTCCAAATTTGGTCCCTTAGGCTGCATGTTCAGGCATGTTCTTTTGATATATATAAATTTAATCGTCTAGGGTAGGAGTGATGAGGCAGCATCTCCTGTTTAAATTTCCCTTACCTTGCCATGAAACTGAGACCCGGAGATTTGCCATGTGTTGCTCTAATTCTGGACGCTGACTATGTGACATTGTGATGCAACGTGGTTTTTCTTGCTTCAGAGCTCCTTTCGGGGAAGCTTTATCTATACTTGCCTGTAGTGCCTTGAGCTACGCGGTTTGGATCGGACAGAACGTCAACAAAGATTAAAACAAGGACAGAAGGAGCAACAAACCAAACTGGATGGCAATAAAGAGGGCAGAGTGCGGTCTGTTTCCTCTGACATGCATCTGATTTTCTTAGGAAGGCAGAAGAACAAGTTATTTCCCATTTGGAATTCTTAACTGTGACCATTTGCTACTGTGTTTCCCTCCAGGGAAATGTTTATGACAAAGATCATGCGTGTGTGCATACCATATCTAGCTAAAAGAAGAGGAAAATAAAAAATAAAAATCTTACCAGTTACAACCACAGTGTTGGAATTGGAATCCATGAAATCTATGCTTCAGCAGGTAAATTCTGATTGTCTTTTAGTTCCAAACAGCAGCATCACAGATCRTGCATCTGTGGCAAACGTCCTCAATTCAAGGCACCCTTTCTTTTTTCAAGCAACACTTCRAAGCTTCCAAGTTCCTATTGGACAAAGGAAAAGCTTTCATAAAACAAAAATGTGTCTGGATTCAAATGACAGGAATGGTCTCTGATTCATGYATTTTTTTCAAACTGAAAGTTGTTCCACGTCTGCATTAAGAATATAAGTCTGACTGGGATTGCCCAGGCTTTTTTTCTTTCTTCACACATGTAATAGCATTTAACAGGAATGACTTAAAGCTTTGAAAAATATCCAGCAGCATTTTGCCTTGGAAAGTTAATTTTGTTTACTTGTATGAACAATGGGATCACTTTTTTTTATATCTCTATGGATATCATGTTTTATTTTGTGCACAGTTGTAATTTACTTTAATCAAGAGGAATTAATTTTCACTCAGTAGTCAATTTTCACTGTACTTAGACTGACTTACACATTGAGACAACTTTGCCATTCCTCATCATAGCAGTTACCTAATTCAGTGATTTTGAGACTTACTAAAGAGTCTGAGTACCTTACATTTAAAAAAAAAAAAAAGGAAAGAAAGAAAAAAAAATATGTAATTTGTTAAAGCTTGGTGATATCCACAAATGCATAGCACTGTGAYAAAATCTCATGCGTGCAAGAACTCCAGAAGAAATCTAGAAGCTGTGTTATAACTCGCTGAAACCGGTGGGTTTAATAGCTGCTCTGTCTTCATTAAACTGAAATGCAAGAACCAACAGGGGGCCTGAAATCAAAACATATGCACATTGTCACTGCCCAAAACACAAGCATATGAAAGTCCTCTTGGGAATTACAACTATGTGGGCAGAGGGTTTCGCTGGGTCTTGTTGTGAGTAGGAAGTGTGTGAGGGAGAGAGGAGAAATAAACTAAGAATAGAAAGCCACTATATAGTCTCAGGGGAGCCGGTAATTACAAGACCTTAAGAAAAAGCCTCTGAAGAAATCTCTTGGATTGAGTGGCTGAATGGGATCTGAGTTTATAARCTCTGCTTCTGTCATTGAATGCTTCAGTGCTGAGAAAAGGAAGAATTAATGGAGCCTCTTAAATAAAAAGGTATCATTTCCACCATCCATTTTTCCCTTAATGCAACCTGCAAACTTTTATGGACTACTGAGGCTGAAGGACTAACTAACAGCGTGAACACAGAACTGCATCCAGCTTCAAATAAGGCAAAACTTGCCACTGACATCAGTGAGTTTCATACAAAATCCTGTAATTTTCATTCTCCTATGTCTATTAAGATCTTTATCAATCAGTTCTTCCTATGTGATCAGTTAGTAAAACCTTTCCTGTGATATTGGACAGCATGATCACATGGTGGTCATCTTCATTTCAGATTTATATATTTTTAAAAACCTTGGTAAATGTTATTAATTAAAAAAAAAAAAAAAAAAAAAGCAGTCTTTACCTCTACAGGGTGAACAAAGCATCCATGAGGAATAAAGCAAGAAGTAAGGTCTATGCCTCCTTTTTAAATTTTCTCCACAAAGTATGAAACTGCTCTGTTTGGGACAATACTGCTACTTTACAGATATATGAGAAGGGTGCTCCGTGAACTCTGTGAAATCCTTTGTATTTTACTAGGTATTCTTGCATAGATATTAGCTCCATGCATTCTGTAACAACAGATTTCATCCATTCAGACKGCAGTGATGTTTTTTAGAGTTTTCATAAATGGCAGAATAGGAAAAATACAGAACAAGGAAGATCATCAGTTTGTATTTTCACTATACGATACTAAAACTTTAATAAGACTTTTTTGGGGAATATTCCAAACTGCTATCTAATGAATCATTAATTGTGTTCAATAGTTAGTCCCTTATCATGAATGCAAAGCTGCTGATTTGAGAATAATATTGCATTGTAGCTATATGTACATTAGTTGTATTAAATTTCTACAGCAAGTGGGCAAAAAAAAAAAAAAAAAAAAAGGAAAAAAATGGTGGCTTCAAAAGTCTTCTGTTTAGGAAGCTCTTCTGAGTTTTCTTTAGAAATGAAACCTTTTCCCTTCCCTAAGATTGCTTTAGCTGATGTTGAAGCAGCTCTTGAGATTTTCAAGAAAGCATGACTGTGGCTTTTACACTGGCACTTATATTTGTGTCTGTGTGTGCATAACGAGATCCAAAAGTCACTGAATATTTGAGGTCTGTGCAAATGCAGCTCCCCATCCATAATTAAGAAACCAAGCCCTGGGTACTTGAAGGCAAAACACAGACAGGGCTGACTCAGCTAAACGTCGTCTGTTTTTCTTCTTGCCGTACACAAACATGATTGGCATGGTATCCATCTTTAGGTAAAGAAGAAACAAACAAACAAAAAAATCAGTTATGAAGGTCTTGATTATTGCCTTCAACATTTTACTGTGCAGTACCTGCTAGACAAGAAAAAAAGAATTATTGAACTGCTGAGTAAGAGAAAAATACTTTCTGCAAATGCATTCTGACCACATTGCAGAACTACGACCGCTGCTTGAATGGCTTTTTAGTACTGAAAGTAACAAGCGCTGGAATATGGCCCTTCATTTTGAAACAGCTCTTTAATTTTTATCTCTTGTATTACTACTTGCATATAGATTTTTATTTCTTGTTATTGGCAGGCACTGACCAGCCTGTTAAACTGTTAAGTGGAAGTGTTTCATATATTCCAATTTTTATCTAAGCTGTCCAACATTTAATGAGATGAGGGAATAATCAAGCTTTTATGCTATTAAGCATTAAACAATTACAGAATTACGAGACTTTAAATTAAAAGTTTCAGGATCTAACACTTTATCTTTCTTTTTCATTCTAATAAAGGTAAATGGTCCTCCTGGGAAAGACTGAAAATTAGGTAGACGGAAAGCAATGTCACAAAACCSTAAGTGGCAAACATTTCAGTGTAAAGCTCACATTACTCTATGGCCTCTTCTATAACAAACCCCACAGAAATGGTAAATGGAAAAACAACCACAATTTCATTCAAGTTTTTTTGGATAGACCATGCTGTATATTCCACTGTGTTGCCTGTGTTTATATTAGTTATTCTACAGCTTATACTGTTGATGCAAAGCCAGCAGTTTGGCAATAATGGAAAATATAATATATGTAACATTAATGTAGGCAAGTTGTTGGGTGGCTTTTGCCATTTCAGTTCTGGAGTTCTGGCAATATTAGTAAAACTGTAGTCAGTATGTGAGGACACTTTAAAATATCAAATTGTACATTATAATTTAATAAAAGGAGAAAGCACTTTATCAGAAGGGATGTAACCCACCATCAGCGGATTGCTTTTGTTAAGGCATCGTTCACTATGCATAAAGAGACTCTGAGAGGAGGATGCAAACAACTTAAGTGGCCATTTAGCAGCCAATATGCCAAGATATAGCTAGAACCAACAGAATCCTAAGCCAAGCACACGCATGTCACTCCTGGTAAGAAATATGTTGAGTCTTGGCTGGCCAGAAAGTTTTCAGCCCAATGAGGACAGGTCAGTCTCTGCCATTCCTGATTCTCAGCATTGCTGAGTTGTTTTCTGATTTCCTGCCTTTTTTTATTATTATTATTTTTTAATTTAGGCCTTTTAAGTATCTTTTCTCTTCAAGCTAATATTGCCATCCCAATAATGCCACTTTCTTGCTTTTCACGGCTTTGGCTCATGTAGTTTCTTATACCTTAACAATTTCCTCAGTAAAATTCAACAGCCATCATGCAGCTATGCTATATCAGCTATATATATTTACAGAGATAGATACCAACTATAGCTATGCTATATCCCTGTGCCATATCCAGGTCTGGGACTGTGGTCAGCTAACCCATGGACTGAGTTACAGACGTGATTTTTTTTCTGACAGGGAGCAGAAGGAATCCCAGTAATGCAATGTCCTTAAGTCACTCCTTTCAAATGTTGTCTCCAGTGGACTGAAAACACCTTCACTTTCCAGGTATGTGCATGTCTTTCCTCTAAGCAGCCTTTCCATTTGCTCGCCATCCTTCACTTTGATGACTGTGCCTACTATTTTATAAATTATTAAGCAACTGTACAACCTTCGCGGATAAGAAGATGGCTACCAGGAGTCCTGACGCCTAGGTTCTATTTTCTGCTTTTGACAAGTGTGTATTCTTTCCATCTCTGTACCTCCACTTTACGGTTTAAAGCAACAACCATCCTGCTGCTCTCGCAGCTTTTCCAAAGTCCTCGCTTGTGCTCACAGCCATCCTTAACAGCACAAGGCAAGGAGTGCTGTAAACTTGTCATTTTTGCACTTGTTTTCCCTTGTCAGCCCTCTGCCACCTGAGTTTAAGGAAAGCGGCATCACCTGTGTGGTGTTTGTCACCGCAGCTCTCCYCAGCGAATGCACAGGTGAGCTCAGACCTTCTGTTAAGGCCTAATTATTTGTGAACGCCCATGTTGGAGCGTTAACCACCACCGCTCGGTTATTTACCACAGCCTCGCTCGGCCTCTGGCTTCCCAAAAACCCTTCCGGGCTTTTCGACGGCCGCTTTTTCTGTCAGCAAAAGCCGGCTGCCCGCGGAGCTGCCACCGCCGCCCGGRCCGCGGCCCCCGGGGCGGAGCGGGGCGGCCTCCCGAGCCCGCCCAGAGGAAGTGATGGAGGCCGCGGGAGGAGGAGGCAGAGCCGCCGCGGGTAAGAGGGGCGGTGGAGCTCGGCGTCGTCGCCTCTTTCCCCCGTGCTGGTGTCCCCGTCGCTTCCCGCCCCGCTCGCCTCCGTGCCCGCCGCCCCCTGCCCTTCATGGCGCGGTTCCCGCCCGCCTCGCTGCTGCCCCCGCCGCGTAATGGCGGGCACGGCGTAGCGCCCGCTGCCAGAAGCTGCCGAAACGCCACCAAACACAACGGCCGCTTCCCGCATAAAACTTCCCTCGGTGGCGGCCGGTTGCCCTGTGGCCGGGAGCTCCTTCGCCTCAGGGTGGCTCCTCCTGGGGGAGGCGCCACTGGAGCCCGGCCAGCCCCGCGCTGAGCGGGCGCCGCGGTGCCTCAGAGCTTCCCCTTCAGCTCGGCGAGATTTCGGCGTAGCCCAAACTTAGCCCGGGGCAGAGAGGAATCGGCCCTTGTTTTCCATCAGTTTCGCTTCAGCAGCTGATCCTCGCAAAGGGGATCATCTCAGGACACCTGTTTTCACGGTGGACTTTCTTTAATAGCGCTCGTGAGGAACAGGGGATTCCAGTGTAAAAATACCCTGACATTTTGAAGCCTAAAGCTCAGGTGTTGCTTTAAAAAAATATGTTTGCCCAGGGAGTAAGTAAGTATGTAAGTAAATATGTTGCCTCTTGACCAGAAAAGAATATTTACTTGGATTATTTTGGTGTAGAGAGAAGGCATAAAAGGCCTCCTTTATTGCAGAGTGTTTACCCTTTCTTTGGAAAGGGTAAATATGTTCCTTGGTGATCATGAAAAGCCCCTAAAACAAGATGTATTTAGGGAAAGAACTTGCCCATTTGCTTTTGCCGCAAGTTAATTCTCTAGTGATTTTGGTGGTAGGCAAAGGGGCCAAGCGGAGGCAGCAGGGAGAGCTCGAGCACGCGGCAYGTGGTGGGGTAACAGATATTATGTCGGTCATGTCAGCAGTCCACCAACCACGGTCGTAACTCCCCGAGCGTGGAAAGGGGCCTGATTTTAGGACAAGCGGGTCTCGTGCACACCCGGAGTGGTGGATTTCGCAGGGAGCCAGGCGTGCGTGCTGTTCCAGGTTTGTATTTGCCTAGGAGCACTTCCAACAACCTCTGTTCACGCACTTGTTTGGATAAGGGCCCGTTGCATCACCTCGGTTGGCTTTTACAGCCCTTTCCCTCCCGCTCTGTTTTTGTACTCTTCTTTCTTAATTTGTCACGCTAGCAGGTAAACGGRGAGAAAGTGAATTTATCTTCTGAAACGCATTTTAAGTTGCTGCCATTTATCTAAAGCACCTACTTCATACCCTTCAGTAAAATAATGATGTTGTTCATTAGTTCCTCTAGCTGCTCATGGCTAAATGCACTGTAGTCAGATTGCTCTATTTTTTTCCCCCTTCTCAGGCACTTATAAAAGTCAAACATTTGTAATAATGCATTTTTTGAAGACTCATTCTGCTGATATKTTTAAATAAAATAGATGAATGAAACTTGATTTTTTTTTTTTGTATGTGCGAGTCTAGGCAAACCTTGTATTGATGGTATTTTTTTCTGATTTTTTTTTTAATTTGACCTGAAATTGAGTGTTTAGAATACTTCTCTCATATTCTTCCTCGTCTGAAACAGTTGTCAATATTTTTAGGCATTGTCTGAATTTTAACTTAGTTAATTTAGTTGGATATTCATGCATTTAATTATCTAGCCCTTGGTAATAGGTTGAATACACAGCTAGCTTCAAAAGAATATTGGAGTCAACCTTAACCCCCCTGGTGCAAATGGTGCTTTTTAGTTTCTGTCCTTCTGTAACTGCGATACTGCGACTCTACATGTCTTTAAGTACTTTAGGGAGTACCTGTCTACTCCAGTAACTGTCTTTCATGAAGCAAGATTGTTTACTCTTCTTACAGGGTTTCTAAGCTCCTGTACAGCTCCAAGGCAAACTGCTGTTGAGAAGCAGCCCAGCCACTGGCCTAGAACTTGGGGTTCTCATTTTAAATCCAGCCTTTTCACAAGGGTTTTTTGGTTTTGGAGCGTTCTCTGAGTTGGATTTGTACATGTTCACCATCTAGCAGCAAGGCTAGGGAGAACATTTAAATGATGTACAGCACTTAGGAGACTCTGGAGCCTGAGAAATAATTAGTTACCAGATGACAAACCTGTATGTCTAGTTTAACAATTGCAGTAATGGAGCCTTAAATTTCCATCTGCTTCTGCAGGAAACCTGCCTCCCTGTGAAAGCCACTTTAGTCAACTGAGCTTAGAAGCACGAGATCTGCAGCACTCTAGGTAGGAACTCAACCTTCTGGTAGCATCGATTATATAAATGTTTTATATAACATGGTATGTCTCCAGCRTGTAGAAAAGACTCATCAGAGCTCCAGGATGAGACCGATCAAGAGCTATATGCCTTCATTATAAGTAAAATTATTTATATGGCAGGTAGAATTTTGCTTARTGAGGAGCATACGCCTCTGAAAACTAAAACTCTGATAACCTCACTTAGAATCATAGAATCATAGAATGCTTAAGGTTGGAAGGGACTTCAGAGGTCATCTAGTCCAACCCCCCTGCTCACGGAGGGTCACCTAGAGCACGGGGCACACTTGCCATATGCAAAGCAAGTTACTGTAACCTTATTTTCTTTAGAGCAAAAATACATATTTATTTAAGAAAGCAGGAAACAAAATCCTAGCTCTTTTAAGCTACTCCCCTCAAAGGAAAAAAGACACTGCAAAACCCAGTAAACAAGCTGAGTCCCTTTGCATAAAGAAGCATTGCAGGGAACACGCTCCTTCCCTTGGGTGGAAGCATGAGGAAAAACCCGAGAGAAATGTTACCTTATTGTTTCCTTTTTCACATGGAAGGTGTGCAGACATCATGGATATGAGTGTGGTATAAGAACCTGTATAGAACAGGCTGGCATGTATTTCCCACACTGTATAATGGTGGCAAAACAAGACAGTCACAAGCAGGGCTAGGGGCGATTCACAGCTGTATGTTGCAAAACAATTGGCAGAGCTTCAGGTCACACACATCCAAAGCAAACTCTATTCTGCTCAGTTAGTGAGAGGTCCATGGATATTCAAAAATGTTGTGTTTGTAACCTTTGAAACTGCTGTCTGGTGACTGGTCTTCACAGTATTACTGACAACAGATGGCAAATGTCTCCGCTGATGTCATTCTTGCTAGTCTTTCATTCCTGTGACGTTCCACAGTTTCAGAATCTCAGAAAGTGCTTCCATATTTTTCCTGCATAATAACTCTAAGCCAAACTAAATAAAAACATTTTATATTATTCAGATTCCCATGGTATCATGTGACACTTTTGTAACGATTGCCTTGCAGCAGTTTCAGATAAATGCACGTTTGGTAGCAATTTAAGGCCTGTGTCCTTTAAGTAATGCTTATTAGTACGTAACAGATGCCGTTTAGAAACATTATGCCTTTTAATAGGCTCTGCTTTTAGATTGCGTGCTCTCATTCCAGGCAGACTGTGGATCAAGCAAGCTTGGAGGTATGCTGTCGTTTATGCAAAGCCTAAGTGATATTTTCTGCTCTGAAGTCAAGCCATGTGTTTTCCTTGTTTTCTCCATTCTGGTCATAGCTGTTTTGTTGTGGTCTTCCCCCCAGTCATATCTTTGGCTGCTTGTCAAGCCGTTACAATCAAAACCTTTTGCATATTTAACCACCAGCAGTGGTTTTTATCCTTACAGAAGAGCCTATATAAACTGATTTTAAACAATCTTGGCTTCACTGCTAAGAGCACAGCAAACACAGACTTAGCCCTTTCCTGACAGCCTGTTATTCTGTGCTGCTTCCTCCTCCTAAAAGAAGAGGAGAAAAAAAAAACGCAGAGCCATGCTGATTTTGGAGCACCTTCAAAGACATGGAGAATAGCTGACACAATAACACAGAGAGGCAGCAGAGATTTGTACATATGTCCTCCACTACATGCAGCTGTTTGCTAAAGCAGGAAGTTCAAGGCGGACTAAGAGACTTAGGATAGTTAGTGCAGGTGGCATCTTAATTTGCAGTCTTATAGTAAATCTARCAATATGGAAATTACCGTGGAAAAGATTTTGTTTTCTTTTCTTGCTCAAATTAAGTTACTTTGAGATCTTACTTTGCAGACTGYTCCTTGCAAACAGTTTAGGTGAAGGCTGCTACGCTTCCTAGGCAGATTTACATACCCTGTAAGATGTGAGTTTTAGACTTCTTGGATACAAGCATTTTCAGCTGAAATTATGGGAGATTTGAGACTGATATCCTTGAACATCTAACTAGGTTTCTTTTCCCTTAGGGACTCTTGTCCCTTTTGAGTGAAAACTAGGGGTTTTTTTTTGGTACCTTTGCCTGGGCCACATGTATTGTTGTATTTGATGAAAATGGAAATGAAAAAATAAAAGGGCTGTGGTGCAACACTGCATGCCCTGGGTTCCCATTACTAATTTTGAGCAATAGTAATAGTAATTTGTTTATGCAATACTTATATGCTAGTGGTGGTCCAGGCTGGTGAGATTGAGTGTTTCAGCAATAATTTTAAGAGCTTCTTGATCTTAGAGATTTTCTAAAACTGTCCTGACTGGCTGTCTTTCTAGTTTCTCAGTAGGGATGAAGTTGTCATCATCAACATGGTAGAACCTTTTCCAAACCCAACAGCCCTTCCCTCGATTGTCCCCTCTTTCTTCTTTGTCATTTTAAGTGACATTGCCTTCCCTGAATTTATGGAATGACTTTTAGCTCATCTGTTCTCCCTTCTAGCTATCTTTGCAAAGGATTGARTTAGCGCTATCTACATTTAAACCTGTGATTCCTAAAAGTTTTGCTGTTAGTGAATTCTTTCTCTCATGTTCCTTTCAAATTCCTATTCTGGGAACATTTCCACTCATTTCATGTTTGTATAGAAAGAGAGAACATATCGGAGCCCAGTTCTGCWGGCCACAGGGTTGGAGGTAAAAGCAGCAATCCCACTGAATCAGTGAAATTTGATTGAACAAAGCTTGATGTGACCCAGAACTTTAAAGTCCTTGTTCATTATAATCCCAAATGTTACTTCTCTTGATTACTATCTTGTCTTTGATTTATTCTGTGATCTTTCCCTCTTTTTTGTATCTAAACTGTGTGAAAAAGAGAATTCAATGTGCAATAGTATTCATTCCTGGTATGTAATAGTTACAGCTGGTAGCACTTCCCAATTTTAAGAGTATGCAACAGTTGTTATTTGCAAAGTCTGTTTCTAGACCATAATGTCAGTTTTTTTTTTTCAATTACAGAAAGGTAGAGCTTTGTGCAAAATGTGCTAGTGCAGATGTCACATTCTGTCAGTGATGTGACAGGGAGTAGCTTATTTACACAGATGTATTTTAACTCATTCATGCTATGAGTTGGTTGTGGCTTTATTTTTATAAATGTAATGCTGCTAAAGATCCACGAGGGGACAAATGTGTAGAGTTGGAAGCTGCTTATTGAAACTTTTGGTATGGCTGGGGTTGATAAATGCCAATATGTGATCCCTACAGTGTGCACCCCCTCACCCAGATCTAAAACATTTAAAATAATGTGAGATCAGTGTTGTTCAAATTTAAAAGAAGAACTAAATAATTAAATCGGTTCTTTAGTAGTGTCATGTACTTCTTTGCATTTCAGAAGCCCCTGATTGCTTTTCTGATTTTTGGAAAATAAACGCCCTGTGGGATTTACAGACACAAGTCTCTGAGGCTCTAAGGGCCCTGAGGGTCTTCAAAGCCTGTTGAATTGACTGAAAAATGATGCCGATTGACATTTCCTGATATTAGGCCTATGTAATCTGTGCCAGTCTGTGCTCATCTACATTCTGCTAAGTATAGGTRTATATTTACAGCTTCTTTTCCTCTCTGTTCTTTTTAAAGCAGTATTAACGTTGTGTTTGATGAGCAGGGTAGCTGATACGGTAGCTCCCGCATTTTGGATGCCCAACCTTTGGTCTGCCCCCTGTTTGCTTGTGCTGGAATTTGCCGTGTAACATGTATAGCTCCAGTGTATAGCTGCAGTTGAACTCAGGTACTCCAACTGTTTGGTTTCTTAATTGGGAATGGGATTAGGATTATTTATTATCTCTGCGCTTCTGCCTTCGCTTCTTGACTCTATAGTGGAAACTTAACTTGCTGCCAGACACTGGAGTTTTGTCTTTTGAAGCACTCCTCAGCACTTGAATTCTGACAGAATAATAAATAATATACAAATGGCATTTGTGGATTGAAACCTAGAAGCCCATTAATGCCAAKGTGGGGTTTTTGTCCTATACATTTCCAGAATGATTATTCTGTTAGTAATGGTGAAAAGCATTGCAGTGGGCAAGAACATTGTTTTCATTAATAACGTACAGCATGTGGTTAAGGACTGCTTTACCATGTTGGACAGATACCACGCCACAGGATTTGCCCATTAGCTCCACTGCCACCACGCATTGTTAGGATGTTACTGCAGTTTCACTTACACTAGAACTTCTTTTTTTGACGTGTCCTTGCTCAATTAAGTTCAGGATATGAGAGTCAGGTTCCGCATGTACCCCGGGAATGTGCCAAGACCTCTTCCTTCCTGCAAAAGGTTAAACAAATAGGGTTGTCTAATGCTAACCACATGCACTGAGCTGTCCAAGCCCACTTAAAGCAGTAGAGAAGACTTGGTCTTGGGCACTGCTGCTACATGCAGAGGTCCTGCTTCTGAGAGTGGAAAGCCTTTCTGTTATTAGTTAGAAGATAGAAAGGGATAAAATGTTAGCTTTTTGTCATAAGCACTGCCTCACAGTTTTGCTGCCATGGTGTGGTAGTGATGGTCCACAGGGAAAACAGAGGAATTTGTAATATATGATTTTATATATATATATATGTAAATATATATATACATAGATGCACACAAACACACACACACTGTATATATATGTATATATATATATGCACACTTCTCTGTCTTCTGTATGGTGCGACTACACAGACCCTGATCAGCAGAATGTAATCACTCCGTTTGATGTGGTGGGTAYGGCGCAAACTTCACTGGTAAGAAACCAGAAGGAAGATGAAGTGAYTTGTTGGGGGCCACAAAAAAAGGCCACCTGTGGTAAGAATAAATCTTAGGAGTTCTGGTTTCAGTTACCTGATTTAATTACAAGGGTGTTTTCTCCTAAATATTACAGAATACATAGTCATTTTGTGTTGGTGCACATATGTTTGTTTCAGATTGCAAAGTGTTTTTCATCAAAAAAAAAGAAAAAGAAAAAAAAATGTTCCTTGTATGGAAAAACTCCTGATACTGTCAGAAACAATTTTTTTAATTGTGAAATATACTGTATTTCACAATTAATAATTGGCATGAAATTAATGCCAATAAATAAATTAAACCAGTATTGCCACCATAAGCATTAGAAATGACAAAATTGACTAAAAACCACCTTTGAAAGTTAGGAATGTTTGCTCATTTTTTATTATGTCCTGTTTTTAGCCACTTGAAATCATAAAAGTAGTTTTCCTTCTCTTCCATGTAAATGGAAGTGTTCTCATATAAGTACAAAGATGCACAGTCCAGATACAAATCATGTGGTGACTAATGGCTCTTATGTAAACAMACATTTCTTAATAGATGCATGTAGTATCATTCTCTTTGTAAAACAAGAAAAAGTAGTTGTAGGATAAATGAATAATGCACTTAAGACATAACACAGTTTTCATTCTTCRTCTGCAGCGAGGTCAATGCGTTTTGCTTTACAGTCGGGCTGCATCCTGAATGCTCTCATAAGTTGCTGAAATACTCTGAAAACTCTCCCTTTTGGGGAGAACCAGTTAAATAAATCAGCCCACTGGTGTGAGTAGCCAACYGACCTGTAGGCTTTAGGAAACAACGCTGATAAGCTACATATGAGTGAGGAAATAGAAAGTTCTTAAAAATAAAGTAGGTATCTCTTGTTGAATAGATTGTGCATTGGGTTCAGGATCAACAGCAACTAATTGTATTGGCTGTACGTACCAATTTGAAACTTAATTTAAAAAAAAAAATCTTTCCAAAGAAACAAAATTGATTGTCTCAAGTTGCAGCACCTATGATGAATTTGCATAGGTGCTAACATAACTTGACCAGCCAAAGACAGCTGGAGGCACATGATGGTGCTTTAAGTTGCTGTAGCATCATATTCATAAATGTTTAATTACCCATATTTTGGTTGAATTGTTTCTGTTAAGATCGGGTTTTTGCTTTGGAAGGATGGGGAAAATCTTCTTTCAGAAAGAATCTTTCAAATACGTGGTTGGATTGAAGYGTTTCACTTATCCGTGCCCGTTACAGGCAGCCGTTTCCCTTGTGGAATTTCACGTATGAGTGTGTGCACCATGTGTTTGCTGTTGTATTGAGAATAAATTCTTTTGCCTTTTGAAAATATTTCCTGCTTGCTTCAACCATTAGAATGAAATTCTTGCTGAATCTGTAATGATGAGGGTCTGTCTCTAGTTTATAAAAATCAAATTCCAGTTCAAGATGGAAAATTGGCTTCTGTTTTGTGACGTTAATGTTCTGTTTGTGTGCGTTAACTATTTACCTTAAGCAGAACACAGGGACACTGAGCTAATTTTTCTGGGTTCCTACAGATTGATCTTGCTAGGATCGGAAATGCAGGAACTTTGTGTGATGTTCAGTTCTACAAGAAGGGTGTTTGTCTGCTTCATGAGACCTGCTCTGGAGAAAACCAGAGCTAAAATAGCAGTGACTTTACTGAAAAGCTGAACTGTGCAGGTGAGCATTAGGACTGAAGGGAGGTGGTTTTAGGCTGATTTTGGCCGAGTTAAAGGATCTTTTAGGCTGAGGCATCTATAGGTGCTGAGATACCGTCAGAATGACTAGGCTGTAATTGCACTGCCTGCATCTTGGCTGGTTATAGCTGCTGCTTTTTACTCCAAAGATCCATTTCTTAGTTTGAGCATCTGGCCCAGACTACTCTGTGGGGACGAAAGAGACCACAAGCAGAATTACCACGTTAGTTTTTTGTTTTAAAATCCATTCTGTGAGTTGAAACAGAGCTATGGCCATGCTGAGATCCATTTTAATTCATTCTTTTAATTAGGTGAGTTTTTCAGTGCAGTTGCTTACTCTTGCCTCTCCTTTAGTCTGGCCTCAAATGCCCAGTAAATGACCAAGCCTGATACCTACCTACAAGCCCTTTATTTTCAGGGGCTCCAGCATCAGCCTATATGTTGCCTTAACTTTGTTTACCAGCTTTGGCTTTGTGGGATGGCAGCCCCGTGGGCGCCAGCGCCTGGGATCCCGCTGGCGCAGGAGGCCTCCCCTTCTACATTCCCTCTCCTTATGCCTCATGGTCCCTCCTCTGCGGCTGCAGGAGGGGCCCCCTTTTTATGACTCACCCTCCTGCCCCCCTTCCCTCCCTCATGCTGCTCCCTGGCCGGGCTGCTAACCCTTAGTGCGCCAGCGCTGCCGCTTCGGAGGACGTGCTCGCCCTGTCCCGCCGCTGCCCAGCGCTGCTTTGCTGCCACAGAAGATCACATGCGGGCAAAACGCTGTAATTGGTGGTACCTTGAAAGCCTCTGCTTGGAGTTGTGCAGCTTTGGTGTCCAAAGATGTTGGTAGGGGCCTCCGACTGAAGCACTCGTAGGAAAACAGGGCTGAATTCCTTATAAAGCAAAGTCAACGTGTTGTTTTGCAATTGATTGTGGAACATTTATAACATTGTGTTAGCCAGCAATAATAACTGCTGACAGTCACATGCCTAATGACAATAGTAATGGTTAAACTTTGTCTGCTTTTTTTTTTATTTGTTTCTAATTATGGAAGGAAATGAAGGAATTACTAGTTATTATCTTCCTTGAGAAGTACTCTACTTCTAAGAGTGCTAGTTATTATCTTCCTTGAGAAGAAGCTGTGATGGTGCTTGTTAAGTTTCTTTGGTTTACCAGCAGTGGGGCATAGGCTTATAAGTGGCATCCCGTAAATAAAATTTATGACTGTGACTGATATTTTACTTTGTGCTAAACTAAAGTCTCACATAGTGTTCACTTGAAAATATTGAAAGCAGCCTTRCTGGATATGCCTTCATTTAATTAAAAAAAAAAAAAAAAGTATATTGTTGTTCCCTTATATGGCATTTTTGCTTGGTGTTATGCCGTGTGCTGGGCAACCCTCTGCAGAAGAAAACTGCTGCTGCTGGGACATAAAGCTGTGATTCAGCTCGCCAAGGTTGCCTCCTCTCTGCCTTTGTGCAGCATACAAATGTGTTAGTAAGAATCATTTACCTGGTAGCCTCTGCTCAGAGCTCTGGCTGCAGGGCCTTGCTGTCATGGGCAAGCTGCTCGCCCACAAAGGGCGGGAGAAGAGTGTGGAAACACCTCACACAGCAAGAAAGAGCAGGCGGTGAAAGGGCTGCTGCTGTTTCCTACCTTTTTGCTGAGGAATCACATATTGGGCACTGCTGGGGCCMCTGGATGGGTGAACAGGCTCATGTGGTACGACAGATTTGATGCTTCTATTGAAAGGCATCCTTTCCAATATGTAATATTGTGATCTGTGGTTTCAGATCTTCACACAGTCTGTTCTTACAATGACCCTCATAAGACTGTTCCTTCTCTCYGCTTTGCTTTGCATTTACTATCAGTGCATTTATTTCCTAGTGTCCTTGGGTCAGGGAGCTACCATGTGGGAACAAACCTCAATGAAAACTGGAGGATTCAAAACTAAGTCTCAAAATATAGCAGTGTGCAGAAGAATTTGTCCTCATTTGGGACTTAGCAAAGTTACAGGTGTAGTTAATTGAGTGAAAGCCCTTAGATTTGTAATATTTTCCTCCTATGACTGGAGACTGGTARAATACTATGACCTGTTGCTAACACATTACTTCTCATACTCATTTCTGAGCTGGTTCAGGTGCCAGTCTGAACCAGAAGATCCAGATGAACCAGAAAGAAGTTGCATAGTTCTCCAAAACACTGTGTTACTGTGGGATTTATATTTAGGTATCAAATGTATGTAAATCTTGTTTGCATCCAATTAACAAATAAATTTCATTAATATCTTATAGCAGTGAGTCACATGAAATAAAAGTTATGTTTCAAAAAATACATGTGGTTATTATTTTTGCAAGTCTTCTGTGGGTAAATATTTTAATATATTTGTGAAAGTAACTAATTGAAATGATGAGAAAAGGGTAGCTAAGATTTACAACAAATCATGGCCTGACCTCTAAAGGGGCAGTCTTTCCAGAAGCAGTGGAAGCCTTGGAATTCTTTTCCTGTTATATTTTTAGATGGTACTAAAAATCAAGCTGTGTTTTGTAGATGTTTTTTGCTCTTCCTGCTTTCAAGTAAATTACTTGTACATAGAGAAATTGAAGCATGTGCTTGCTGAATTTGAGAGAGACAAACGTGATTGATGCCCACAGTTCTACTCTGCCAAAACACATGCCAGGAGGTAGATAACAAATATATAGGTTTAACCAATCTTGCTTTTTTAGACTAGGATTAGACAAAAAGGCCTGGTTACTGCTGGGGAAAGTGGAATTTTAAAATCCATATTTATTAGTTCACTTAAACAACCTCTTGTTTTCTGTTTCCRTTATAGATCGTGTTTACTTGGTAGATACGTTAGCTGGAGATCCAAAGCTTCTCCAAGCAGATGCTGAAATGTATTATGAGAAACTCCTGAAGAAATCGTTGTCTACCCCTGACATTTTGTCCATCCCTGGAGGAGAAAAGGTAAATAGGGTGATGCTTTTTCTTACTGAGAGTTAGATCCAGTAAAAGCTAGTTTGTTGGGTGTGCTAATAGACTGTTGAACAGGTTGGAAATGTCTTAAAATCAGCAGATTTTGATTAATTTCAAATARTTTGCATCCTGGAAGTTAGAGAAACTGTAACTCCAAAACCTTCCGGAGAGTGGATGAGCATTGAAAGTGTTAGCACCTTCACCCTTCTTGCACGACTGAGTCAAGGTTGAACCTGGTAGAGGTTTAAACAGGCTCTAACACAGCCTGTTTCCTGTTGCCTTTCCTTGCAAGAGTTGTCTTGATAATTTTAACTGTGGGTTCTTATGGAACAGTTTTCCTTATAGATGGTATAAATGCTCTAAGTGCCAATGCTTTAGTATCCAGTCCTGAGGCACCTAAAGAATGGGTTGGAGATGACTAAATAAGCCTATGAAAAATTCCTGTATTAGTCAACATATGATATTTTATTTTCTGGGAATTTTCTGGATGATGAAAGATGTTCTGGACTAGCTGTTACTGTGCTATCAAAGCAGAAAGTATGTTAGATAAATGCTTCTGTGGAATCAAGGGTCTCTTCTACAGTTGAAGAAAAAATATATGCAGTAGTTTCCAGAAAGATGTTCTGCAAGAGGGGTAGCTTTGTGTTTGAGCAGTGATTATTAGTAACTTTAAGTACTCTCTTAATGCCCTCTAGTGGACTGTGGAGGGTTAAATACCAACAAACCTGAAAACGCAAAGATCTCTCAGTTCCAGGCTATCCTTAGCTCAGCTTTCCATGTCTAGTTGCAATTTTGAAGTTCATTTATCCTTTAATCAGAAAGGAGGGTAGTATAAAATCCCAGGCAGTGCTATAAAGTACTCATGTAATAGTCACAGGGAGATCAGTTAAATGTCGATTTTGGCTTTTGATTCACAACTGTCTCAATTTTGTGTCTTGTCATCAGACTTTAACATGTCACATGGCTGATTTGAGTCTCATAGCAACAGATTACACTTTGCATTCATTTAATGCAGATCTAACCTAGTCTGCACTCAGATTTCCTTATAAACTGTAAGCTATATTTCCACGCACGTTGATATTTTGTAATTAAAAATAAATATAATAAGGTTAAGATCGCATCCTTAGATATTTGACCTAAAAATCCCTAGTCTAAACCTACAACCTGAAGGCTGAGGATTTTGGTATTTGGATAATCAGCTGTTGTTGCCGTCCTTTTTTCCCTCTGCGCAGCTGAATCAAAGCAGGTTTCAGGTGGCAGGTCCAGCAGCTGTGCACARTTAGATGGCAAGAGTTAGGAAACTGTCAGGCCACTTACTCAGGGCACAGATCTTCTTTTTGGTGTGTGCTAGTCTTTGCTCAAGCATTCAGGAAGGATTATTTCAAGTCAGGATGAGAGTATGTGGACAGGACCAACTATGCTTGGCTGTGTTAATGTTATTAACACCCATGAAAAATGCAACAAAAAAGTCTTAGTGATAGGATTGGAAATAGGACTGATCTTTTTGACAGTGATGCTGTTATATTTGTAGCAAGAAAAGAAGGGCCAAGTCTCCAGAACACGCTGAGGTTTCAGGAAGCTCATGCCTACAGATTTCAGGCAGTTTTCAGTTTATCTTCAGGAGCCTAGTTTTTGCAGAGATGACCCCAGGTTTCTGTTACTGACGATCTAATGAGCACTGATTTCAATTTAAGATTAGTATCTTGATAATCCATATTCATGCTACTCTTTCCATGCACCGAGACATATTAAATGCATCACATGACTGATTAGAGTTTCACAGCAAACTCACAAATGGGTGCAATTTGAGAGGCACACCCACACACACACAATGGACCAGATTTCCAAAGTGCAGCATAGACTGTGCTAAATTATGCACGATCCCTGCCTGCACCTAAACCTACATGAGAGCATTTTCAATATGCATGTGGAAATCATCACCATCTCTATGCATAGCGAGCTGCTTGAGCACCGTAATTTTGTGTTTATGCATCACATCATTTATAGTGTAGTCTGAGAGGTTGAGAGCTGCGTTCTGGTTTTAGCTTTCCCTGCAACTTTACCACCTTGTGCCAATTATCTACCCTCCCTGTGCCTCACAGATAAACTGCCCAGGCACTGCCCTAATGCTTTGATACTCCCTGTGCCCTGAGGCTTAATTCATTGTTTGCAAAACACCACAAATCCTCAGCTGGACGATGCTGAAAGATGGTGCAAGTTGTATTTGTTTTTATTTGATACAAATGTGTCTGGTCTTTCATAACACCATTTGTCTGCATGTGATGGGTCGTGCTCTGTAAGAGCGTTCAAAGGCAGGGATATACTAATCATAAGTCAGTATTAAGGTCGTTGCTAACTTTACTAGCTGATTCCTTTTAAAATAACATACTGATAATATTGGAATATTATGTGTATATCACTTAGTGTCTTGACGTTAAAGSTTGAGCTTATCCCATGCATGTTAATAAAACAAGCCGTAAGTGCATCGAATACATTAAGTGCTCTTGCCAGCTTTGCACTACAAACAGCTACAAGGCTTTTTTGTTTTTTAGGTTAAACTTGAAGATTCCTGTGTGTGTTTTGTCCCTCTCTACCGAAATAACCCTGCTTGCAAAATGCTGCTGTTCACTGATCCACAGGATAAAGAGACAGGTTAGACTTGGTCAAGTATTTTGAATTTGGAGTAGTTGCGCTTTCTTTAAAGTTGGCCTGCTGGTTTACATACGTAAGTATTACTGCCCTTGTTTGGAATATGAAGCAGATTCCATACACTGTTCAGGGATTTGTATGAGTGGGCTACTGATTCAGAAGGGAGGGATGACAATCAGGGTTTTCAAAATTATTTGCATTGCTCTGCTACTGGTGCAAGAATGACTTTGGGTATATCCCTTATTCTCTCTGACCTCGTTCAGTGGGATGTAAGATATTGTGAAATGTAATGGATGGAACTGTTGGATAGAACCAGAGCAAATCACGTATATGTGAAATGGTATCAAGTTTTACTGATTCTTTTTCATATTATTTCACTGTGTGGTRTTGTGTTCAGTTCTAGGTTTAATTGCCTTCTACTTCTGGCACTGGCCTGCAAGCTGGACAGAGGACATGCTCAGGAATGGAGTTATACTCATTTTATTTGGCGTTTCTCCCAAAATGAGCTTTAAAATTTACTGGCTTTGCCTTGCTGACTACTCATAATGCTGGTGTTTTCCGATTGCAGCCATGTGTCATCCTGACAGGGATCCACTGCTGTCCAGTTATAGGCAACAGCAGTCAGTATGAGATGGCTGATGTTTCTTTCTCCTGAGTCACTGCTAGAATTATCAACAGGTTCTTAAGATTTGAGGTAATAACTGTATCTTAAGTTTTCTCTTCCTGCTGTCAGGATCACAGTGACTCCAGATATAGCCCAGTGTCTTCCCACTTATTCTCAGGCAGGTGTGTGGGACTGTATCTGCTTTGTGAAAAGCTGCAAATGTAAAATAAGTAGCAAACCTCGATACTCCTGTCAGTAACAGTAACTTTGACTCTGGGTTGCATAGTACCAAAGCACAGGTGTAACTCATGAACTAAAGAGATTTGGCTGTTTTGGAGCCACAGATTATATCATTTTTGGAGCAACTACAATGAAGACATGAACTATGTGCTGACCCATTACGYTATATATCACTTAGATAATCTTGCAGAATACAGGAAGCCTTGACTCTATAACCTGTTAAACTTTAAACTCCCAAATGTGGCAGCACACTAGTGAGATCTGTCACCAGAACCACATCTGACTTTTTTTTTTTTTCCCAATGGAAGGTTAAGCTATAAATTTTTCTCGGAAGAAACTTGCAACCAGCATTTTAAATAATACAATAAAGACAAGGCTTACATGTTTAGCACTGCGGATTCAGTTCTTGGAGTGGCAGGTTGTGATCTTGCAGTTCTTGAACAGGCACTGTTAGTGTAACTAGGGATTCATTGCTTCAGCCTAAAGCCTGCAACAAAGAAATTTCTTCATAAGAGCAACAACAAAAACCCAACAGATTAAAATCATCTGGGGATGAAGGTGAACTCTGTGGAGCTTTCCAGCTCCTTTTACATACCCTTTCAATTGACAGCTCACTAATGTGCTGTGATTCACATAGTTTGAAGGTGGGGAAACTTTTCAAGATAAAAACATACTTCAGTCTACAGTTTATGATCTCTCTAAAACTATTGAAATAGAAGTGCTTTCCTGACATTGATTTATRTTATATTTCATGTTGACATTTTTATGAAGAGGCACTGGTGTGATAAAGGCGAGAAGCATGTGCAGCAGAAGCTGTGGTTGCAGTGGTGCACACTTACTGACTTGTGTTCAAAAGAATGTAGTTAAAAACCCCATGAAGTTGGTTCAGGTTGCTCCGGAGTCACACAAGTCCGCAGTGGGGACTAAATCATATCATAGTTATCTACACTCAAAGCTTAAACCTAGCAAGATAAGCTGCTGCTTGTATTTTGAGCAACAAAGTGAATTACTTCTGTAAGCCCTTTGCAAACCTTCAGCTTGCCTCACTGGCCTATGGTCACAGAAAGAGTCCCACGGAGATTGATAACTGTAGGTGTTTAAGCAATGCCTGCTTCACCTGGCCTTTAGTATTGCCTTTTGAAATACGATTTAAGGCTTTTTCCTGGAAGTTCTCTGTTTCTGGACTTTACGTGCTGTAAGCTTGTGGCCAACATTAATAGATGTGAAAGATATAATTCCTATGTAAGTTAGACTTCTTTAAAAAAAAAAAAAAAAAAAAAAAAGAAATTGAGCTGAATTTTAGTAAATTTTCATTAGTTCTCTGAAGTCTGCTGCTGTGTGTGTATGTGTGTATATACGAGTAAAGGTATTGTAAATATTTTACTCAAATATGTTTCCCATGATTTAGCAGATTTGGAATCGACTCTTATGGCACAAGGCTCTGTCATTTCCCAAGTCCACCTGGGTTTGTTTACCTGTCTCCCCTTTCATTCTAACCTGCAAACAGATCAGATAGTTTCAAAAGGAATTTTTAAGGGGAAAAATTATTAATTCACTCACTAGGCAAAGAGTTAAAACACTGAACGGTTTGTAGGATTCTTTTTTACTCACAGTTGACTCTCTTCTGAGCTGTRGTTTATCCAGCTGAGAAGACACTACCAATTTTGCAGTAGCTCAGCCCTTTTCCTCATGCTCTCTGGGTGTTTCTGAGTTTCAACTCACATCAGGAGTGCTCTTAAAAGCAAGTTTCCTGATTGTCCCGATACACTGTGTTTTGGCTCATATAAAGGGACGGTCCTGGTGTGTCTGAGCTGAGTTGTGTTTGGCTGAAATGGAAATTGGTGACATGCTCCAGATGCGCCTGATGTGCCCCAGCCACTGATGGGTTTTCAGCTTTCATCACTAGGCTAGAATTTGTGAGTATCAGTTCTCTGCACCAACAGTTTGGGCCTGCAGATTCACATTTCTTAGTCTTGCTAATGCAGCCACGGTCACTGGACCCCTGCAGGGCACTCAGGCCTCTTAGAAGTTATCCTGCTTTATAGCTTGACCTTGTCCCGCTTTAAAAAAAACTGTTGCTCCTCCATTCTGCATCTTTCTCCCTTCATCCTTCCCAATCCATGAGCTCCCCGAGCCAGTGGAACTTAGAATACTCAAAGGGAGAGGGGCTGTGCTGAGAATTGACTGGAAATAGAGTAGAAATTGCAACTAATGACAAGGGAGACATCCTTAGATGTTGGTCTCGTGTCCCATTGTGGGTAGTGGAGCAGAGAGCAGCCGTGCAGTCCTTGCTTGGTCCTGCCCATCCTGCAGGCTGCTTTGAGGCTGCACCTGCTGTGYTTCTTAGTTTCTTTTGTTTTTATATCTGTAATAGATAACTACTGCATATACAGATAAAGCAGCTTATATGATGGTTAAGTGTAATAACCACAGGAATATACTTATTTTTATGCAGTTCCTGAAACAGATATTGTCAAACTAACGGTTTATGTTTTTGTTGTGTATTCCAATAGTTTGGATTCTGAAAAAATATGAATTTTGAAAATTTGAATGAATCTGAACAGTATAGATAGAAGTTTACCTCTGAGTAGACGTAGAGTTTGATTCTTGGGCACAAGTTAGAGAGGGATTGATTGCAACAGATTTATATCTGATCATCTTGATCAGGTAGATTGTGCAGAAGTGACGCTTAGCTTGTGCTCTGACATGACCTGTGTGCAGCAGAGAGCAAATGAATGTGGCAGCTTTTCCACAGGACTTGGTCTTGCTTGGGAGCATTTTTAATTTATTTGTGATTGACTGAGTGTTCGGTTACTGTATCTGTATGGATATTTTTATGAGAATGTAAATTGTGCTGTAAGGGCTTACAGAGCATAGCGTGGGTGATCAGCATCTTTATATCACTAAATAAACATACTCCATTGTGGCATTTTCTGCATGCTGTATATGATAATTTAAAATAACTGCTAGATGCTATGGAACATTTATCACAAGACATTTGCAACAAATCATTGAGTCAAACTTGAATTGTTGAAAAAGATGTAATTAGTTGCAGGAAAGATATCTTAGATACTTGAACAGCTGCCATTGCTGGAGCATCTGCCTGCCTCCTATGCTTTAATGCATTTTTTTGCATAAGATTCTTAAGAAAGATAAAAATGCTTTTCTTCCATTTTAAATATAAGGGACTGGGGGAYCCAGCTACTCAGTGTACGTAGATGTTTGCAAACTGCAGTTTGACATTTGTATGTTTGAACTCGCTCCACTATCATAGGTGACCTAGGCATTGTTGTGTGGAATTTCTTGTGAGGGTAATTTACTACTCTCTTTCCATGGTGGAAATGTGGCCAAAGTGACCTATAATCTGACATGTACCATCAATCGGAAATACTTCCAAAATTAAGGAAAAAATAATGTCACACAATTCAGCATTGATCAGTACTGGTTTTCCAAGTGCCCTTAGTGATATGTGTAGCCTTTTCACCTAGTCTTGCCATTGCATTGGGCTGAGACCTGTGTATGGACAGGGTTTAGGTGATGCACAGAACTYAGTGAATTCCAATAACTTTACCTTTTTGAGCAGGCGAATATTACCTGGGGTCTTGGAAAGAATAATAAGGCTTGGGAAAGGAGAGTGAAGGAACATATGCTGTCACAAAAGATGTTTGCATTTGCAATAGCGTTCTTCAGAGTTGATTATAAAATGAAAATGAGAGCATGAATGGGTTTAACTGTGAACCAGATGTTGACTTGAGAACTGATAACAAAAAGCAAAGTACATATGTGTTTGTGGAATCTGGAGAACGGCTTTTGCTTTCAAGGAAGGCATCTGTATAGATAAGGTTGCTCAAGTGATGTGGCAGTTGCTATGTCAACCAGTGTTCTCCCCCCCACACACATTTAAATTATTGAATATCACAGTAACTGCTATAAAAGCAGCTCCTTGGAACGTGGTTGTGCATCCTCCTGTTTTCAGCAAAGCTTTTTCGAACTTTTCTGACCTTTCCTTTGCACTTTGTATGTGCCTGGACCATGTGTCACATCTCTGTGCAGTCCCCACTGAGGGCAGCATCTGGCTGCATAATATTAAACAAAGTGGATCTGGGACTATAAACAGGCATCTGCCCTTGCGTGCTATAGTTTCTTCATTGTTAATCCAGTCCACAAAGTGTAACACTTTTTGGCATGTGCTTTAATAATTTATTCACAATATAAGTTAGCTAAGCAGAATCTCCAGCCTGAGAGCCAGTGAGAGCTGGAAAAGGTTGAGGCAAAAAAGGAAACCTGTGCACGTTAGAAACATTTGTATAATCTGAGGCTAAAACAGGTAAATGATGAATCCTTTTAAAGCTGTTTCACTTGCTTGTKTGTAAATTTGTCTCTGTTAGATGGCTTTTAACTTTGCCATGTTTGTCCGTAGCTGGATAGCTTTAAGAACTGGTAGGCAGTGTGCTCTGTTAGACCTTGAGATATCTGAACTCCATCCTGATCTTTGCAACCTATTTCCTATATTATATTTGATTTCTGTCTGAAAAAGGGAAAGCAGGTGGCACTATCTAAAGGTAGTAAGTACCCTGGTGTTCTTGAGCACTCCTGGAGTCATGGACACTGTGCAGATAATAGTTCTTTTTGCTGCAGTGTTTGCTTCTTGGTGTGTCTGTGATCATAAAAGACTTAATGCCTGTCTTTATTTTAAAAACAAATCTAAGTCTTTAAAAACTGATACCCTTTGAATTGCCTCTGCTAAAAGTTTTCTTTCTGATCAGCACTTGGGAGGAATTTCAGTCTTACTACTTTGATCTTTCTACTGTAAATCTAGTGGCAAGAATGAATTCTGTAGATAGGGAGTTGGTTTTTTAAATACTTGCTTCTGGATGTGTGAAGAACTCAGGAAGGGGTGGAAAGAAGTGGAATGTAAGTTCTGCATAGTAATATATAGGCTTGTAATAAACTTTTGCTTCAGGTCCAAGTTTGTGTTATGTATCTGTACRTATATCTGCCCTTTGTGGATGGAAAGGTGCATTTGAAGTGTGTTCTGTCCRTGCAGAATTAGAGGATATGCAGTCTAAAGGTGCAGATACACAGAAACTTTATCATGTGGGCAGCCAAAAAAGGGTTTGATGGAGCAGATATGAAAAGCTTGGGGGCTTGAATTACGTGGATGCGAGCATGGATATGTGTGCGTGTGTACAGCTGAAGATGTCAAGGAAGTTAATTTGTAAATTCCAGAAAGTGGCTCTGTGTCCCAAATGCCACTCAATTATACTGCAATACTATAATAATATTGTCCAGGAAGTGCTTTACTCACATGGCACAAAGGTCGTCCTACTGAAGTTAAAGCAGTTTGTCTTTCAATTTATCTTACTTGATGCTCTGTTCCGTATTGAGAGTTGCATATAAAGGGACGTGGAGGTGATACGGAAACCCTGCCAGTGTCCCAGCAAAGCAAAGTCAAGTCAGCAGGAGGGAGAGCGGGGTGTGAGGCTGCTTGTGGCAAGTGTAGAGCCACATACYTGTCTCGAGTTGATCCGTACTTGTATTTTTCTTTTTGTAGTTTTGGCAGTTTATTTGAAYCAGTCCTGGTGGCCGATCGAAGATGTAATAAAGACAGCTGATCCTTCCAGAGATGGGCTGATTTTGGTAAGGATACTGCTCTAAACATTTCCTTCCCCCTGGAGCTACAGCAATCATAGGCACTCCTCTCTGGTCTCCCTTAGCTCATGTTTTATAACTTGTGAGTTCTCGGGTACGTTGCTCACCGAGTACTTTCAATGTCTCCCATCCCACGGTGACAGCAGTGACATGCACGTTCACCCTCTCTAAACAATTTTCTGCCATGCAACTTATGATTCATCTGTGGGATTCATTCTTTGTGTTTTTAACTTTGCCCTCATTGCCAGCTAAAGAAATGAGCAGGTAAACAGAGTTACTGCATTAGCAATAACTCTTCACATTAGTGCTGCTTGACTGTCTGAAGGGAGGTGTTTCYGCCCTTTGGAACAATGTCTTACCTAGCTATTTGCAATTTTTTTTTTTGTCTTCGAAAGTGTTTATATTGTGTTTTTTTAAGGAACTACTATTTAATAGGTTTTGAATGTATAACTTAATGGATTTTAAATTTGTAATTCTTTCAGAATAAATAGTCTTGGTAGGATACAACCATTTTTACATGGARCAGTAGAAAAAAATATTTATATTATCCTGTCTGGACCAATTCATGAGGTATTTTCTCCAAGTTTCATGCACATGTTCCCTGACCACTTCCTTCCCAGCCCTTTTGATTTTGAAGCCTTTCATGAAAGGCAAAATACCCTTCTTTGCCTCATTTGCCTTTGGTCTGTTTTTGTTTKTTCTCTAAGGTCCAGACGTTTGCAGAAAGGATTGTCCTCTTTGTTCTGAACTACGTTATTTTTGGAATGCTGGAAGGGAGTTCAGCTAATGATGCATTCTTTCTACCTCACTCTGCTACTGAGTGTGCCAAGATACTCTGGAGAGAYGGTGAGGCTGCTGCCTTTTATACAGTCAAGATGAAAGGTAAGGTCATTTTAGAGACACATTTCCATTGGCTCCTCATGGCTGGAAATGTGGTGCTTTTGTTTGTCTTCCTGGCTCTTATTTACATTTTTATATTAAATCTCCCGCAGAATGAATCGGGAGAACAAACCTTGCCAAAATATGGAATCCATCCATATTACTTTCATTTATGCATGATGTCTCCAGGTCCTACTCTGTTATACAAAGTGATGTGAGGTACTGCTTTATTCAAATAAAATATGTTTTAATGCAGCCAAGTAAAAGGTTGTACATCTAGGAACAAAGAATGCAGAGGCTGCTGATAGAGTGGAGGACTTTATCCTGGAAAGAATGATATGAACGAAAAAGATGCACTGTTCACATTGCTAAAACAGTGCATCAGGAGTGRGTGGTGGCAGGAAATGGGAATATCTTTGGATGTGTAAGAAACACTTGTTGCTGGATCAGTCCTGGAATGCTTTATCTAGCATTTTAGAAGCATTCTGATGATTAACTGATTTCATCATTAATGGGTTATCTGGCGTAGAAAAGAATCAAAATGTACTTAATGCTTTAGGGATGCTTGCCAAGATAAACCTTAGTGAAAGTTTTATTTTATTTTCTTTTATAAGAGTTTGTATCAATGCAGATATAATACTACTAGCCACTCCAGTGTAGAAAACACCTCATTAGAATAACTACAGATTTGCAGTTGAGTACATGCCTTTATTCAGGAGCTGGTCACCTATCTGTGCTAAAGACTCCGAGGTGTCATCTTGAACTCCAGCAGCTTAAATGTCGAGAACCTGGTATCGTTGGAGGTACAAATGCTGCTGAAGCCAACAGTCAGAAACCATCTGTCATACAAGTGGAGGGGTAGGAACAGGCTGAGTGCTGTGTGAATGGGGGTGGCTTTACATTGCAGAGGACAGTTTCAAGTTGCCATCCCTTGTAGAGTTTAAGGGGCAGCAGCACTAAGAGGTATTTTGCTTTTCTGCTACCTTGGCAGGATAAGCAGCTTGTTCACATTGAGTTGCAGCTTGTAGTACTCCACTCTGTTGGTACAGTGCTACTGCACAGTCAGTGATGAATCATGTCTTAGCCTATTAATAATCTTGTCTGTATCTGCGAATATGCTGATGAGCTCTTTTGTAATTGGGAAACACTTCTATTACCATCATACATTTTCTTTTAAGACTATAAGTATTTCTGAGCAAAGAGTTTGGAGAGAAATGCTTGTATGGGCTGTAATGATTCATGCTTCAGTAAAATAAATGTGCACAGTAGTCTGGTATGGGTGGAGTTTTAGCCAAGCTGAAACGGTTTCTGTGTAAATTGAGAGTCACAGTTTGATTTTAAACCAGGTCCCCATAAAATACAGATTTTTTGAGTCCAGYTTTGTCAGCATCTGTCTTTTGTTGCCAGGGCTTTTTTCCTCTGGGCAGCTGTATTTATTAGGCTTTGGGTTGTGTCACAAAATACTGCAGACTGTTGCCAAAGCCTTTTTGGGAAGCCTGAAACTGATTGTTTTTGTCTTTCTGCTGCATGTGTGTAGAAAATAATTCCCTTCTGAGGTTCTGTGATTACAATTTCATAGCAACCATGCCCTGGCTGATCCTAGTCTCTGTGTATTGTATAACGTGCATGGGTTTTTTAGGCCCCAAACCAGCTCAGCTAAATATCTTTTTTAGCCTAACGTATTCTTTTCCCTTTTACTTTTTGGTCAGAACATTTAGGAGAGGCAGCTTTGTGTACAGGACGTTATATGATGCTGCATCTCTTGTTACGACTTCTATAGCTAGGAAGAAATGAGTTGCTGTGCCCACCATGAGATTGTGATTCTCTTTATTTCTAAGCTATGCAATTGCCTGGCCATTCTCCATGGTTTTATATTCTTCACGAGGTACTTGACCTGCTTACACTGCATTCAACTCTGCTTGTGTTGTATTCAGCTCTGTATTTCTCATCTGTGAATATTCCACTATCCACTGTATGATGCACAAAAAAACAAACAAACAAAAAATCCTGAAAAAAAAAMCCAAACAAAAAAACCCGAAACCTACATGCTTCAATGGAGCCAGATAAGCCAGTATGGGTCTGTGGAGCGTGGTGATTTCCAATGTGAGTCATGCAGGTGAATCATAGAAGCAGGTGACCAAGGAGGAGACTGTTTGTTCTGTCTTTGCTACAGATTTAGACCAAATTTTCACGTGGAATCCAGTGATCCCAATTAGCCAGCATGGCAACATTGTAAAGGCTTCCCCATTCAGTAGTTACTTGGTGGTCTGTGCAAAGTGACCTTGATGATGGTGGTCTGGCTCCACACATCTGCCCACCTTAAAAACGCCCTTCATTGGGTCTCCTTTGGTTGTCTGGGTAGAGAGGGACRTGCAGTGCTGAGCACCTGCCCTGCTGCTGCTTCTGCTTGGAGACACAGTAAGTACAAGCCAAGTTTGTGAGACACTTTTTGGCAACTGCTGACAYGGGTCGCCCTGCACCTGTTGTGTAGATAAACAGAAGATTCATTCTTCAAGACTATCACCTTTCGTGAGCATCGGACACCTTTATTAAAGCAAAATTTATTCATGACTACACAGATCATCACCCTAACCTCTCCGGCATGTGCTTWGTCCTGCCCAATTTCAGGCATGCAGCATTTACCATGCAGTGCCCTAAAGATTGATGAGATGTACTAAGCCACTAATGAGGCTGATAAGATACTTTGTCACATGCCAAGATAAATGTCGCCAATTTTATCTGTGTCAGCAGCTTCCAGGTTACGCAGCTAAGGAGTTCAGACCTCACTGGATGTAGCTACTTAGAGGTAAAATGGAAAATGACCGAGTTTCTTGTCCCCTGAGACATGTTCGCTTTAACCTCAGCATCTTTCTTGGCAAACAGCAGCCTGCAACACTTCAAGTGTTTTGCGGAAGACAAAACTAAGGTTTTTCAATGGATACTTTGGTTTCTGTTTTATATTTCTTTTGAATATTCTCTTCAGCTTTTTTTCTTTTTTTTTTCCTCTAGGCATGCTTTATTTTTTTGAAAATCTCAGAATGTGTTTTGTGTGGAGGATTGATGACTAAACTTATTGACAAAATATTTTTGTACAGTTGGACCTTATAATTCTGTTTCTATGTAATGAGGATTAGTAATCATTGAAGATGTATTTTTCCTCACATTAGTGAACAGTAGTCAGGAGACTGTGGAAGATGCATCCTTAAGATAAGTCAGTAAGGATGCCATAAACCAAGGGTGTCTTTGTCATTTCAAAAATAATGCAGAAGAAAWACCCCTTTGATATACAGATAAACAATCTCAAATTTTCTACTCTTACATATTGTTGTTTCTATTATACATAGGAGCTACCAAGTCATGGGCCAAGGTCTTCAGTGGTACAAAGAGCAAAGGAGTCAGAATGTCAGGGTTTGTCAAGAGCTTCCGTGCTCTTTCTGTCAAACACAGTACAAGAGTGGAGAAAGATGGGATTTTTTGTGGCATAAGGTAAACCAGCCTTAATATAGTGTGTACTGGGCCTCTGAGAAGGCTTTAAAGCTTGGAGTTGAACCAGAAGTAAGTGCATTTTTGGCTTCTCATTCATTCTTTGTAGATGATCCATAAATCACCCTTTGGAAGCACCTGACCGCACAAAAAAATCTAAGCTGAAGTAGGCAGTGAAGCAGCCCTGGCTCCTGTCTGCTTTTGGGCTACTCCAAACCTTTGCAAAACGTCCGATGGAGGTGGATGCTGCAGTGTGAGGTAGACGTCTCTGGGGATGCTGCTTGGGGAGGAACGTGTGCTGTCCATCCTCCCTTCTCATCCCTCGCTTCCGGTGGCACTGTACTCTTCGAGCCTCATTTTGCAGTGTTTTCCTGTTTGCTTTCAGTTTTGTCCTTTTCCATGAACAAGAGCAGTGCAGACCTAGCCCTGTTGCCATGTGAGACACTTTGAGCCACATCCCATTTTGGGAGGGAAGAGACAAATTCTTTTCCTCACTGTATTTTTCTATTAAAAAACCTTGCGAGCTGTTTATTGAAATGGAATAGCTACCATTTACATGAGTAACCTGAGTGCTTCAGACATCATAATATATTTTATTGAAGATGGTCTTTGGAGGTGGTTGCCCAAATTGAAAACCATTTCCCACTGTTCTTCTTTACAAGCATTTGCAGACTTTTTTTTTACTAATGTGGTGGTTTAGATGGTTTTTCTCTAGCAGTGGGTCTCCAAAGAGACTATATTCTTTTATTTTCAACTGATTACATACATTTCTTCTAGGAAAAAGAAGGAAATCAGAATTGAAACTAACCTGACAATTAGCTAAAATTTTGTTGGATAATTGTTTTCTTTCTCCATCTGTTTTCTAGCAATAATATTTTTAATAAGCATTTCTGGAGCAGGCTGAAGGTTCTGGCTGTAATAAAAACTAAATGACTACATACCAGTCAAGACATGAATTGATTTAATTTTATTGAAGCCAGAACCTTTGTTTCCCTTCTCACATACAAACTCACACAATGGCTTGACCTTGGGCTCTGTGCAGCAGAAATATTCCCCACCCTTTACCCGAGCCTACAGAAGGCCTGTCCAAACACGTGTGGACCAAGGCAGCTTGTTCAGCAGGGAAACAGTCACTCCCCACGACCTTGTTTTGTTTGGGGCCGTTGGATGTGGGGACAGCGGTGGGTTTTTTTTCTGGCTTGTGGTTGGTTGGGAATGCTGGTGGCTGTCTGCTTTCCTGCCCTTGTAATATCTGTTTACCATTTTGCTGGCTCCTAAGTTGGTCATTTGGCACTCGTGACCTAACCAAACAGATCAAAGGCCTTCAAAGGGCAGACTGCATAAATGCTTCCGTGGCCAAGGCCCTGATTTTCACTGTCTCCTCCCTCGCCCCAAAACTTAGGCTCTGTGTGTTTCAGCAGTTAAACAAACCTCTAAACAGACTGCATGAGAGCCCAGTGGTCACCTCCAGGCAACCATTAGCCTATGATAACCTTTTTGCTGTTGGATGGGACCTAGAGGCAAATGTGCTTTCTTCCAAAGATCTATTTGTTATTTTTATTTCAAACTGCTCTTGACCATGACTTTTCTAATGTTTTCCCATGGACGAGGTGAAGAATGGCTTCRTGGTTGCGGTTTTTTACAGTGCCTTTAGACTTTGCAAGTCTTTGTCTTCTCAACGCAGAATTAGGAGAACAGACATAAATCAGCTGCTGGGATTGCTACACAACAGTCTTATAAGGATTTATAGGAGTCAGACTACATGAGATAGTAATGAACTTATAAGGACACATGTAGGAATTCTTAAAATATTGACTTCATGAGGAAAAGTTGTCCTTTTCTTAGAACGTATGGTGCAACACTGCTGGAACTGAGCATTTCTGCTGGGCTGGCAGCTAACAGTGAGGCTGGGGATGCACTCAATTCCTTGGCTAATGAAGAAAGAGTAACTACACATCATGTGTTGCAAATATTGAAAGGTTATAAACATCCCCACAAACCATCCTTTTCCAACAATGTGCTTGAACATGTGTTTGAAGTTAAGCGTGCACTTTGATTAAGCAGTGCTAGACCAAGGCTGGATGTGAATGGAGTGGTTGGGAATGCAGCTACATACTCCGTCATATGGCTGGGGATGTGTGACGTGGATTCCTGCTAAAAGGAGAGCTACAGCCTTGACAAATCAGTGTGTAGACCTGAATATATTGGTGTGTGTTTTGCTGAATCTGTATGCTAGGGAAAAGAGTGTTCAGTCAGGCCCTGCAACTATCAGCAAGGAGTACTCCGTTCCCAAGGAAGAGATATAATCTTCTGTTTAAGATGATTATATGATGAGATAAAATAGGTTACAATCAAAGTCTTGATATAAACTTGAGAGCCTGAAAACGAGATCAGGTGGTACATTAGGTAGTGCTGTAAGGGAGAAACTCAAGGGTGAGACTTAACCAACAAAGTAAGAAAATGCCATCTTGTCAGCTTTTTCCTGGTATGAAGGAACCATTTCTATTAAAACTGTGATGTATACTGATATAACATGCAGAGAATCTTCACAAATACTTTTAAATAAAAAAAAAAGCATCATCAAKAGGTTTCTCTGGTGATTTTTTCCCCTGTATGTAGGTAGATGGAAACACTAGTAGCAATTATTTATTTTGGGGTTAAATGCTTTTATTTCCAAATAGTTTGAACTTCTATTTTTTTGTGGCATTTTGTGCTTTAAGGAAGTTGTACATAAAGTTCCCCACGCACCTCCTGCAGTCAGGCCCTGAGTTGTTCAGGGTGAACATTGAAAGTTTGGACCCTGAATGTCTGTTCTTAATTAACTTTCTCTTGACTCCAATTTGAGTTTATGATACATGATTGCAAAATAAATCCCTTGGTGCTGGAACTGTTTTGTTTTGGACGGTTTTAATTGAGAAGTGGTTTAGTCTCTTCATCTGGAATCTTACACTTGAGTGTATATTTTGTCCTTAAAAGAGCATTTAGACTCTTACGTCATGTCCTCACGATTTCAAGTGACTGACTTAATGCGTTTATTAGCAAGGCCTGTCCTTGAACAAAAGCCCTGATTTCACAGGGGTAGTAGGACTTGAAGCACATACATACAAAGACAAGTTACCACGATTTAACTGGAATTAATTGACTTGCAAAGGAGCAGTTTTTGCTTACAACACCACTTACAGTAAGTAGTTACTATAAAACCAGCTTATGTTTTTATAGTAAATACCCTCAATTATGGTCTTCCCTTCTGCCACAGAGATCCTGAGAGGGGGGACAGGCAGGGATCTGCTTCCAGTTTTAGAAGGAGTAATCCCCATACTTTTATGTGGCTCTTTTCCCAGTGAAGGTTTGAAGATGGCTCCTGATGGCATGTGCTGAGATGTAAAAGTAACTGAAAGACTTTCGTGGAATTGTTTATGGTTTAGAGTAGATTTGGGGTTAAAACACTACTTGAATATGCAATAAAAGTATGTAACTTTCTGACCAATAGTTGTGTAGACAAGATGAAACTGTAAACGAGAGAGCCAGGCAAGAATCGTGCTTCACAATATTATCCTGTTTGGGGAGGCCCAGCAGCAAGGGGTGCCGAGGCTGACACACACACTCTTCTTTCCCTGGGGTCAGGGTGAAATTGCTTGATCAATATTGGAGTTTTCTGTGGACGCTTTTGCTGCTGTCCACTTGCAGCCTGCACCTTCTGGTTGTGCTGCGTTGGGTGCTTCTGTACATTTCATAAGTTAGTTGGGCTGACTTGCCAGAATAATCTAAAACTATTGAGCTTACTTTTTGGAGTATTTATCCCTCTTTAGCTGTAACCCAGTTAGATTTTTTCAGCTAACTTCCCCGTATACTGAGGCAGCCTGAATATGAAGAATCASTCTGGAAACTGCTGTAATGAGTCCTATCAACTCAATGTTAAGCACGTCCTCTCAGCCCGATGGCCCAAGTCTTCCTTCTGGAAAACGGTTTACGTTTTGTTTGTAATCACCACTTTCGGTGCGATTGCGCTTCAGTTGGAGGTAGCATGTAGAGAGCTATGAGAGCAGTATTTGTGGCTCACAGGAGTCCTACGGGATGTTTTAAGTGCAGTAACACTAATTTCATTTTCAAATTTGTGTATCTCTTACTCTCTGCTTTCAGGAAGCCTTTGTGATGATGTTACCAGTCAGTGTTATTTGCTACCAGTTTTGGATACTATATTTGTCCAACGAAAGTACAGAAGAAGTGGCCTAGGGATGAAAATGCTGCATGATTTCTGTCAGTCTTTCGTGGCTGAGGATGCCTTAGGGATCAGCTGCCCTATTTCTGCTGCCATGTATCAAGGTAAGTCATTTGACGTGGAAACATCAGGTAAGGGTCATGTATAATAAATAAATTTCAATATAGGTTTGGAAGGATTTTCTTAGTTTGGAAGGATTTTCTTGGTTTTGTGCATGCATCTAAGCTGAAAGGTAATGTTGTTAGCGTGCAATTGGTTACTTGGATATTTGGAATTTTCCTGAAATTTGGAAGATAGGCCGATATTTATGTAAGACAAAGAGAAACATGAAGCTCAGTTTTCCATGTTTGGCATTTTGCATTCTTATTACACTGTCTATAAGAAATAGAACAATGTTATTATACTAGACAGTGACAAGCAGTGCACCTGAGCTCTGCTCATTCATCTAGTCTTGTCAGTACTTGTTTATCTATCTGTGAACATTTGTCACTTTTAAAAACTTGTTAAATAGTTGTATATCCTTCTCTGCTTTGGTTGGAGTTATGGCTTTGGTAGTAAAATTTACAGAAAATATCCCTGATAATACTATTTATAAAACTGTCCACTTGAGAAAAAAATCATGAAGCCTGTTGTCCCATGTGTTCTATAGAGATTTTGCAGTTCRTTTGGGGGGGTTTCTATCAAATAAAGCTTTGCAGTCATTTCCTAGTAACCATCAACAGACTTTTAACTGCATGTTCTCTCTCCTGGTCTATATGGGCCAGTAAATGTATGTAAATGCGTCCCAGGAGTTCCTAAGATATTGCTACCTCTAAATTCAGAAAAGAGCAGTATCGACATCATTCTTTTGCTCAATTCAGCTAAAACAATTTGTCCTTTTGTAGGCATCCAATGATTTAGTGAGTATGGATTAGAAAGCTGTGCTTATGTGAACCTAGTGAAATGTTGCAAGGTTATGCTTTTCATCTCAGTTAAGTACCAAGTTAATAGCAAAAAAAATTAACTTGTATCTTATGCTAATGAGGATTTCTGGGTGAAATTTTTATAAAAATACTAGCACTGTCAGTTAAATATTTACTATATTAGAAGATTTACACTGCCTTTTTAATCTTTCCTTGGAACTGCAGTTGGAACTTGGACAACTTGGACAGTGGAATGCAACCTTTTACTCTAAATTTCTGCTCTGAATATGAGCTGCTTTCTCTAGCATTTTACTTCATGTGGTATCGATACCTAAAAGGGGGTAGAAAGTTCCCTTACAAATATCTGAATTCTGGTATGATACTTTCAGTAGTCTTTACTGAAGTGCTTAATTTAGATTATATTCTTGGTAGAATTAATGACTTTGATATGCTCATTACTAGAGGACAAATATTTACATACCAGAATTGAAATTTATGTTTTGGCAATCAATAGTTAAATTTAAGTGAATGTCGAAGATGAATAACCTCTCTGAATTCATTTGGCACCGTGATGGACTATAGTGGAAAGAGGAAAGCGTGAAGAAAATTCTGGTGCTTACAGATTGCCCTCTTAGTTCTTGAGTCTATAGAAAATGGATGAAAGTTCAAAATCCCCATTTTTGATCAGTTTGGTCTTGCACCATATTCCTTCTTTTGACCCTTCAGGTGTCCTGGAAAGCCTCTAAATAAGAATTTCAGTTTGATAAGATAAGCAAATCAGAATTGAAGAGTTTATCCAAATTATACTAATGTTCTAAGTACACAGACTGTGTCAGGAGTCTTTGGCAGTGTGTTTGTAATGGAAGATGTATATTTGACACCAGGTATCCTTGCTATTCCCTGTCAAGTGTTCTTATTTCATGTGCCTCCCACCCCTCCTCGCCCCCAGGGAAGCAAATTACCCCCAGCAACAGAATAAAAGGTAGAAGTAGAAAACTGCTTGGCCCAAGAACAATCTGATATAAATTTTCTGTTCATAAATCGGAAATTGGAGTAGCCTTCTTAATGATCAAAGCTGGGAGATACTGAAATGGCTTTCGTTGCAGAGTAGTGAGGGCAAAAGACTCACACTGGAACCTGATAAGGGCCTGGAAGCAGTTTGGAAATGCAGTGGCTGCAGAAGTGATGCCTTGATGGCCCAGTAAGTCATTTCAAGTCCTGTATTTCTGCACTCGGAAGATAGTAATGTAGACCAAAGTAGATGGATGGAGCTTGCCCATGTCCRTTTGGGCCATTCCACCTATATTTTCTGTACAATTTCTGACTAAGAGAGAAAAGGATAAGAAGAGAGAATATTTCCATAGACACTAATGAAAGTCGTTCATCCTCAGAGAGGATTTCCAAGCTAGGCATTATACTTCCTCTTGTGTTGTACTTTTCACTCATTTCTGCTTTTGCCCTTTGGTTTCTCTTGTTCAGTTTGCCAGAAATTCTTGCAGATTTATCCTGAGGAGCAGAATCGACTGTGGGAGGTGGAAGCACCAGGAGACTGGAGCCAACGAGTGAATATCTGGTTAAAACTTCAGATGGAGTCRGCCCTTTCAGAAAGTGAGTTAAAATGAACACCGTGAATTTGGCCGTGTGAGTTACATAAAGATAAGAATTAAAATCAAAGCTTAGGAAGAATCAAAGAATGATTTTTTTTCTTTTGTGCGTAGAGAAACTTCTCAATGCGCAGTTCAGTTCACTGGTCCTTTTACAGTAAACAGGACCATTCTTCGAAATTATGAGGTAATGAAACTGAGAGGCAGAGCATCTGTAAGATACAACAAAGCCAAATCCTGGAATAAAGTGACTGTAAGTCCCATTGCACTGTGCTTTCAGCTGGGTAGAAGTTAGCTCCCAAAAAGTTCTGTTGCACAACACAATGTCTGGGTTGGAGAGAGGGTTTGTTTCTCTCAATTATTACAAGGAGAAATTTCTATGGCCAATAGGCAATGTGTTTAATTGCTGCCAGAACCATTCTCGGGTGGAAACACAAGCATTTTCATTATGGCATTTGGAAGATTCAAAGTACTGTCCTAAGGGGTAAATCCTTCTTGCTGGGAGCATTTTTGTCTCCTTTACAGCAGATAACAACCGAGGAGGAAACCTTTCTGATGGTTCACTTGGGGATCTTGCTCATGTTGTCTGTTCAGCTATTCTTGGGATGCAGACAGGCCCCTCTGCTGCCTGCACACAAGCTGTGATCAGCCCTGGGTCCCAAAAAAGGGCACACTTTGTCCCTTGCTGGAAGTGTAGCAAGGAGTGCTGCAGAGCAAATTGCTGCCAT
Source organism: Nothoprocta perdicaria (assembly GCF_003342845.1). Classification (NCBI taxonomy): domain Eukaryota; kingdom Metazoa; phylum Chordata; class Aves; order Tinamiformes; family Tinamidae; genus Nothoprocta; species Nothoprocta perdicaria. The sequence continues at coordinate 2,618,001 of NW_020455488.1, read as the reverse complement.
GCCTTCCCACATCTGTCTTGCTTTGTACTGGCTTGGGGACCTTCAGCTGAGACATTGCGTTTCATCTTGTCTGCAGAACYCCACAGGAGACTTAAGTCAGAATCTTGCCCCAGGCTGGGTTCCTCTGAAGCCATTATATTTATGGCTCTCATGCTTTAAACCAACAAATACTGGTGTTGCTCTTTCCTTTAATTCGTCTTGCTCAGTTCAGTTTCTTATAGCAATTGCAGGGAGGTGTGATCAGATTAGGAAACAGAAAGCTCATGGAGGAGAGTGTGTGTATATATATGTATACACATATATAAATATTATATATATTTTTAGTATTGTGATTTTATATAAAAACGAACAAGCAAGGAAAAAAAGAAAACTGATCTCCAGATAAATACGATCCTATCTAAATGGATGCCATTCAAAAATACAAGTGAAGCTTGGGAACTACTTTGAGCATTTCTTCAGGTAATTGAGATATTTCTATTTACAAAAGGACAAAGGAGGAAGTTCTTCTATGTAAACTAAAAGTCGGGGTCTTTCATATATAAACTGTGAACCTTAGTGTGATCTTAATAAAGGAACAGAGTAGAAGCACGTAGACCTGCCACTAAAATTCATAATAAAAAAATCTGCCTTCTAAATGATATTGAGTCTGGTGCACAGCTCATTGGGGATCACCTTCTTAGACACAGAATGTGCTGAGTAGACTTTATTTCATCTATCTTCAGAGGAAAATCAACTCACTGTAAAAACAGTGTTTAAAATGTGTGGGTGTGAAATACAGGTACTATATTTGTATCACATATGGAATCTGCTCCTGTGCTTCTTGTGCTTGTATTATCCCAGTACTACATGTGTCATGCACCAGGGAAATATGAAAGAAGAACACAGAAAAATTAACACCTGTTAAATGTAGGGGAGAGCTTCCCTGCCTTTCTCTGGTCCTAAAGTCAACGTTGTGCCTGCGTAATTCCCTCTGATATCTTGGGAAAAACAGGAGATTTTTCCATGGCTTCATACTATCTGGTAATACCAGAAAGAGCAGAAGTATTTTAGAGGGTGGGAGTCCTTTGTTATTTGCACTCCTCGAGGATCCMTCTTGCTGCTCACCAATAATGCAGAGAGAAGCTTGTGTTGCTGAAGTTGTGCTGTACAAACACGATGAGGAAAACACTGTGGGATAGAATGGAACTTGCTGGAGTTGTACCCTTACCTGCTCCTCATCCACAGTCATTTGGATTTTTGTGGGACATTTGGGAACACAAAACCTTCAGTCTTCTTTTCTTTGTTATGTTGAGAGCAAATCACAATGTAATTCAGGATTGTCACACCCTATCTGGATCTATGGCAACAACTCCGTGAATAAGCAGGTCTCATTCTGCTCTTAAATCCCCATCCACACGTGCAGTGCTATGGTCTGGAACAAAGCTAATGAGGAAAATACTGGAAATTTTGTTTATGCCACATTGTTTTCAGGACTTGGAATTTAATTCTATTAATACTGTTGTAAGAATTGTACAGACATGTGTACTTCAAAGAGTCAAAGGAGGTCAAAATCTTAAAATTTGCAAGGTTATGTGGCTGCATCTAGTGGCAGTACAGATAAACTGCAGCGCTCTGTGTATTGCCATAATACATATACATATACAAATACATAAACATTTATCTATATCTSTTTCTCTATACATGTATGCATATACCTCTAATAAGGCTTTTTAGTGTGTCATCACATATAGCTACAATTATTCAATCTGAATTAGTTACTCCTTGCTTGAAAATAGTTTTATTTACAGCAAATAGTCCTGGTAACAGAAACACAGCAGTAAGTATCTCCTGGGGCAGATTGGATCAACAGCAGTCATTTAATATGATTATATGTTTGGGCCGTAGTTGCTGGCAGTGAATTAAGTTGTTATGAAGTAGTTTGGTAATATATAAAGCATAAATGTGAAGCTAATGTGTAAAATAAGCAGACTAAGCAAGAATTAAAATCAATTTCAAATGACCCTTTTATAACCCTTTATGTTGGTCAGAATATCTGTATTTCCTGAAAGGGAGTTAAGGRATATGTTGTTTGGGAGTGCTGGAGATAAGCAGACTCTCCATTTAACAGAACTTTCAAGCTATTAAAAAGCCAGAGATGTTTTGTTTCTAGTGTGRGTGTTCAGCTCAGGGAATAAAAAATAAGATTCTTGGATTAAAATAGTACTCTCTTGCATTAGGGCAGTAGCACCATCTTGGCTATGGTAGTGAGGTCGCTACAGTTCAGTATCGTCTCTCTGATCTTCATCTCTTTTTTTTCTTCAAATTGTAATCAAAATCAGATCTACTTAGTGCTACTTTGTTGTTTATTATGAGTTGTAGACAACATACCTCATTAAGATTCTTCTGAAACAGCAAAAATGAGGCATACAAACTCTCTTAAATGTGTTCCATGTGATATTTTCATCTGTGCAGATAATGGAAGCTAGGAAAAGACCATCAAAAGTATTTTCTAAAAAGTTTACAGATGGGAAGTGCTCATGCAGAAATTGAAAGATTGCATCTACAAAATATGCCACTATATGGTGAGGTTAATTGGTAGGTTTGAGAACACTTTGAAGGATGGAACTTATAAATATATAAATGTCGTTCAGGTAGCTACTAGAGAACTGTTGCAGCCTCCAGCAGGTGCCATTGGCTTGTCTGGCAGTGTCATCTGTGCCTCCTGGTTTCGTTAACCAAACCTTGGAGATCTACAAAGGTAGCATTCAAATATGTTTTTGGAGGGTGTTTTTAAGTGAACTGTTGCCACAGTTACACTAACATATTTTCATCTTGATATWTTTTTTTTTTTTCCCTAGGAAAAGCYATTCACCTTATTTCTCCAGAGGATGAAGAGGGCTCTCAGGTGGAGTATGCTCAAAGTAGTAAACTCAGGCAATTGGATACAGACCATATGAGTACKGTACAGTGACTGATTTATCATTTCTTTGTTCTGCTTTTTCATCTTCATCATTGTGTTTATCCTTTTAGTAAAGTAGCAAGATTTAAGTATGAGACACTGCCATGAACACCTATGGGTGTTTCCCTGATGGCCTACTCCATAGTGGTTTGGGAGGCTAGGTGACCCAGGACATTTCACATTAAATGTTTTGGTTTGATTTGAGCTGTAAGCAAGCTAGCATACAACAAACTCCGAAGATTATGTATGGAATGGCCTTTTCACCTGAACTGTGTTTTTTCCTATACTTATACAACAGCTCAAGTGTGACACCTTCTAGAGTGAGGTAGCCACGCTCTTTACAGTGCTAATTGTTTTCTCCCACTACTGAGCTGTAGATTTGAGTATGATTAGGTGTTTTTTTTGCATAACGGAAGACTAGAGCAGGCAGAGAGATTTGAATGGACCCGTTCACCCTAAACCTAGTCAGGAGAACTTACACCCGAGGAAAGAAATCACAATAATGAAGCTTTCTCAAGTAGTAAAGCAAAAGGAAAGAGGAGTGGAAGCAAAACAAAGAGCTGTAGGGGTTGTTTCCCCAGCACATTTGGGTTGCTGCACAACAATTAAATCAGTTTGTTTTCTTCAGATGTGGGTCTCCTGGGGGAGCTAGGGCAGCACTGGCCCCTGTGGTGCACACTCTTGTGTTACGTGCTGTGGTCGTGGCTTCAGARCCCACCCAGTCAGATCAAGGCTCCACGAACTCCCAGTTTTCTTTTTGCTGACACTTCTGGGAACTCAGGCAGAGCAGTGGGAATAAAACTGTTCTATACAAACAGTGTGGCTAAGCTTCTTGCCTTGCATGTTTATGGTTGCCTCGGTTGACAAAGGCATTTTATATTAGGATCAAGTCCTGTTTTTTTTTTTTTTTTTTKTGTGTGTGTGTATAATTTGATCTTCCCTGTGTCTCGATTCTAATTTCAGGGCGTCGAATACATTTCTGGGGTTGGGAGAGCAGCAGAAGATGCCATAGAAAATAAAGATGACACAGCAGCAGCAACAGCAGCAACAAGCATTCAGAACCCACCAGATCCTGGACAAAAGGAYTCAGAATAAGGTGCAGATGATACTCAGCAAAGGATTCAAAAAAGAGCAGGTTTAACTGGAGATAAGGTTAGCAAATCACTCAGAATTACACCATAATTTCACTCTCAAAAAAGAGCAAAATCAGAGTGCATTTTTTTTAAAAGATATAATTGACTGTTTATAATTTGTAACACCGGCGAGTTTTCTTCAGGTAAGACAGGGGGTTTTTTTTGTTTTTTTTTGCAAAGCACATGTTCTCCATCTTGTGTGCTGTTTTAAATAAAGCTCTTGTTTGTTAATTGTCCTTTTCTTTTTCTTCTCACCAAGTAATTAAATAGTAATTGAGCCTGCTCTGAAAAGATTTTAATGGATTGCATGAGATGTCCAAAAGGGAGTAATCGGAAGGCTTGTAGATACTGATGTAAGAAGATATTTCTATGGAAACCACATCCTGCATTATGGAAGAGAGATGCTGCAACATGAGTTGGTATCAGAATGACAGCTGTAACCTTCCTTTCAAAGAGAACAATTGATCTTGAATTGCTTTCATTTGAGCATTTCTAGTAGAAAAATCTGCCTTGAACCCTGTAGTGGATAGAAGGGCGTACTAACTCTGTAGTCTACATTAATGCACAAAAAGTTTGGTATAGAGAGAAAAAGTAAACTGTGGAGTAAACAGTAAACTGCCTTTAAGTTCAGACACTGTGATCATACTACATGTATAATTTTATGTATAATATGCACAGAACTTTGCATAGATTACGGATTGCATGTTTTATTAAGTGTAGACTGCTTTCTACTGTTTTGCATTTGATAAACTTTAAAGTATGACATATTACGCCTGCTATGGCTTGGTATAGAAATTTTATTCTTACAGCATGAGATAATTCTGTATTATTAGTGAAGAATCTCTAATGCTTTACTGTTTAGCAAAACAAACCCACAGTGTAAAGCAGTACTTAAATGTGTAGTACAAAATGGCCAGTTTCCATAAGAACATCAAATATCTTCCTTAGTGGCACATTACACCACGAATATTTACTAATGGTTAAAGGTGAAATTTTAATTTAGTCTTTGGTGGGGAGAAGCTGTGCACAAAGGTGAGTTGGCTGGTGCATGGAAGTTGGGTCTTGATGTCAAGTTGGGCTATCGAATGGTTTCAGCAGCCCATGATTCTTAAGTGGTTGCCTTGGAACAAGGACGGATAACTGTTTGTGGAAACTAATTTAGGGAGGCTGTTCTATAGGCAGGGTATGTATTGTAAGGATGAATATTTTTCACCCCTGAGCTGCCTAATTCCTCACCTGTAGCCATCCTGGTTCTGTGTAAGGACCAATAGGTTGTGATTCAGCATAACATTCAGTCCTATAGAGGACCTTTTTAGACATCTCTTCCAAAAAAAAAAAAAAAAAAAAAAACCCAAGGGGGTGGGGGGATGGAGGGAGGGAAGAAAGAAAAAAAATCTATAATTGGAACTTTCAAGTTTTTGCCAAGAAAAGTAAAACACTGAATTGAGTGCCAGCCTTAATTGTGTTGCTATGGTTCTTTTGTCTCAAGGAGATATGTTTGGGGCTAACTTCATACTTGGGTATSTCTGGGAGATGGAGACTGATAACTGATTATGAAGGTGGTTGGTTATCTGATTATTGGCTGACCTGTCAAGTTGCAAAGGCTGTGAGAAGCAGTGTCCTCTTGCCTAGTGGCCTACATTCTGATTTATCTGAATGTATGTATCTGATTTATCTGTCTGATGTATGAATAAATACATACTTTTTTAAATACAATACATACGAAAAGTCCTGCAGGTCCTGATTACAGCTCTCTTCATGGTAGTTGATTCTTGAATCTCATTAGCCCACTCCTGGAAATTAATTTGCACAGAGCAGGCTGCATTATAGTTGTCAAGGTAAAGGAAATAAGAATTGTTTTCAGCAAGTGGGGATTATTAGTAACTTTTGCCTCACTTGAATCTTTCAAGAAAACTCCTGTCAAAGAACACAGCAAAGGACACAGCAAACTTCATTTGATTTTGTGTTAGAAAAAGATGGATAAGATACTAGATATGGATTGTGCAAACATCTATTTTAAATAAATTTGTGCAGGAGTGGGATACTTGAGTCAGAGGAAAAGACAACAATCTTTCAGTATTCCCAAATGAATGGGATTTCTCTTTGTCTCTAGTATCTAGGGGTCTACTGTCCACTTTAACAGCCATTTTACTGGTTGTTCTTAGAGARAAGTTGCTTCTTTTATAACCATTTTATTCTTTTGTTGCCATTCACCTTCTCATTTTCCAAATAACATTTCCATCATAAATGATCATGGTGGCAACTGGGCATATCACAGAATAGYGCAAAGGTGCAGTCAATGAAATGGTATTGTCAGACAGCTGGATGCCTCCTAATCAGAGAGAGATTTGGAGCTGGACCTCTCCCTTCCTTTTCCATAGCAAGAGGTAACCCATGGTCATGTCATCTTTCCAAGCTTGTGACAATTAGAAATGTTCTACATTCAGCTCATCTTTCATTTCTTTTTTTTTCATATTAGTGCTCTGAGGTATCTGATGAATTTAGATGCTTGGGCCTACAAATTGCTGTTGGAAGCCTGAAGCACTTAGTGAGATCACATCATCCCTAGGAAAGTCTGAAGTTAAAGCAGGAATAGATCTTTATTATGTCATCTTTAGTATGTTAATAGAGTACATTAGAAAAAAAAAMCACAAATATTATCTTTGTCTCGCAGTGAAAATTCAGGAGATAGGATAGGATGGTTTCAGACTGCTGGAAGAATTGGCGAAGAGCAACCATTCCAATTTCTGAGCTTAGGTTTCAAAACCTTTGATTTTATTTCTCTCTGGATCTGTGCTCTGGAGCTCGTGGTTTGACACAGTGACATTTCTGCTGAAGAAGTGAGGTAAGTTTGTGTCTGTGTGTGTCAGAGAGAGATGGAGAGATGGCAGAACTGCTGAAATGAGGTTTGCGYCTATCATTCTTATAGGCTATAGGTACTTCAATCTGGCTACAAGTAAGATGTTGGACATACGTTAAGTTAGCAGTGATGTCGAGGTGTGTGAGCCAGCCAAATATTTTTTTTTTAATTACTCTTGAAAAAAGGAAACATATAGATTTTAAGATGAGATATTTCATTATGCTCATCTGTTGTGATGTCTGACATAGTATAAGCCAGACAGTTTCATGTATGGTTCCTGTATCAAAAATCATTGGGTTTGATTGCAACAACTTGTTTTTTACAAAGATAATTTTGATTTGACAGTTTTGAATTTCAGTTGTAGAGTAGTGGGAGATCTGCCACATTCCTGGTCAATCTGCTCTAAAGTTTCATCATGTTTCCAAGTGCACCTGATACTATTTTTCTGATTTTTTTTTTTTTTTTAATTCTTCTGTGTTGGATTTTTCCTCTTTAATTCTGAGTGACAGCTCTGGCACTGTCAGGATTCCTTCTATATGTTATGATCCAATCATGGCTTCAGTGAACAATGTTGAATTTCTTGGGGTCCATTTTTGTTAGGTAGATTTACCTGAGCTTGAAGCATTCTCCTTGCCTTTTCAGAGACATTTTTTATTTTCTAAATTCCTCCTAGAAGCCTTGATCATCAAAGACCRGAGGTCCATCCGTGGTATTGCTGACCATTGCGTACTGACATTGCTGCTCAAGCCTGTGTTTATAAAATCACCACAGGATTCTTGCACTCTTTTAGATGCAGAATTGTGGATTTTCAGTACTGATTGTGAACCTTCACTGTAAAATTGAAATGACATAGAAGAATTAGGATGTATGTATTCCAGTATGGTGTTTTTGATGGTTTCAGTGCCTGCCACCAACTACAGATATACGTTGAACGCATCCAATGTTATCTTTGTTACGACCACGAGATGGCACCGTTATATAGYTTAACGTTGCCGTCATGTCTTGGGTGCTTGAGATACTTGCCGAGTTTTCAGTTTGTCGCTCGTTGGCTTGACTTCTTAAGAGAAGGGTTACTAGTTCAGAGAAAGGAAGATTAGGGTGCAGTAAAGCTTGTCCTCCTGTTTGCTATTTAGGTTCAATGAATCTGTGAATTGTATCTTGAGTGGTCCAGAGTTAATACTGTCAAATGTTTGTGAAGCCCAATTAAGCTATAGAGTAGCACAAAATAAGCTATAGAGTAGCACAAAATGCAAACTGCAGCCAGGCTGTGTCCCTTTGTACTCCTGTCTCAACAGAAGCCTGAGCAGGACTTTCTCCAGGTTGTATTTCAGTTTTCCAGCACTGGATGATACTACCTCCATTCTCAGTTGTGTTTGACAGATAAGTTAGTGTCCTTTTTAGTGTCCTTTCCTAAGGATGAAGAAGAGAGGGAATAGTCTAAACTTCATATCTTCCCATGCCCAACTGTATCCTTGCTAAGATTCACATATCAAGGATGCTGCAAATGAAGAAAAAAAGTAACATCTAAATAGAAGTTCCGTTTGGGCAAACCTAATATGCATCTGCATAAGGAAAGAACATGTCAAGCTATACTTAGTTGTTTGGTTTTGTCTTGGTCCTTCCTTTATATATATAAACTTTGTTATGGATGAGCATGCAATGAAGTCTAAACACACAGAAGACAAAATTAGAAGTTTGTAATTAGCCTCCTTTTCAATTTGTTTCCTCTTGCAATCTGACTTGATGGTAAAGTTCCAGTTCAATCTGCTCTCTTTGCCTTAGACGTTATCCTTGCTCTGCACTGTTGAATTTTTCTGTTGTGAAGGTTGCTTTTTTCTTTTTTCTGTGGTGTTTTTGAAGCAATCTTTTTGATTTTAATTTAAACAGAAGGTTCCATTTTTGGAAGATCAATAACCTCCATCTGGAAGGATTCTTTTCTCACAGCCACCAGACACTCAGATGAAGTTGAACTTTTTCCCCCCCCCCGTTCTGAGTAGGGAGATCAGAGGTTGCCTTCACCGTGATGAGTACATTTGGGGTTGTCATTATTCATTCACAGGCATCTGATTTGTAAATTAATAGCTCAGTCTCTGAGTTGTATTATGTGAAAGGTCAGTGTCTATGAGAGGGAGCACTTTGGAGCTCTGTGTCGTGTGGTCAACACGAGTGACCTCCGCTTAACGCTTTTGCTCCATGTTGCTTTTAGAAGATACAGATGTGCACCCTGCCTCCAGTCCTCCTACCTGCAGCCAGGATCCTCTCCAGCTTTCTGCTGAGTGGGAATAGAGAAGAGGACAACCCTTCCTGAAACAAGTAGCTGAACTGACTAATTTTCTGTGTTATTCTGTGCTTGGCATGTGCCGTTGCTTCCAAGCTTGTGATGACTGTCTTAACTAAGATGCATTTTAGATAAATCCTGTCTTCAAGCTGCACAATATGAAAAAAGGCATCCGCCTCCCCCAGCCTCTCCAGATCTTGGGACTGGCTCAGTCTTTTTTAAAGCTATTTCTCTTGTGCTGCATGCAGAGCCCATCTGCTCTAATGCAGACTGAAATGCTGCTTTTATTCTTGTTTGCGTAGAAGGTTGCTGGGTAAATCAGTTGGAGTGAAAGACATATTGTGCCTCTTTGCTCTGTCACAAGCACAAATATCTTCCTTTTAAAGCTTCTCTTGGTAGAAGCCAAAGCCTTTGGCACAAGCCACCTCTGCTAGTTTGACCCCTTTTGTGCCTGTGGAATGGAGGAACAGCTCTGAGAAGTGCAGAACAAAACCAGCAAAACAGCAAGAGAAAAGGTCAAGAAGGGGTCTTGCTCCCTGTAGACATCAGAAGTTTCTGCAAGATGATATTTAGCATGTCCTGCCTGAACAGTTAAGGCATCAAAGACGCCAGCACTTCCATAGGTAATATCCTTGTGAGTTGTCGGATAGACCGTAAAGCACATTGCTGTGCTGGACTGGGGATGGGAGGGGGGACGTCAGGTCTTTCTACTCATTGAGGTAGCTGAGACTGAGAGCTTCAGAGAGCCTTTGGCTTCCAACGGATGGATGTACCATGCTGTGCTCTGTCCTTGCGYGGCTTTTGACTTAGAGGCCTGGGCTTACAGCACGGTGCTGCAGTCCTGCAGAGGGCTGGGAATGTGGGTTTCTACCGAAGGCAGAGCCTACATCAATAGCAGGAATGAAAGTGCTTGATTTTTGCCTCTGTATTTTTGCCTGGTCACAGGCTTGTTAGTGATTTATTCTCAGACCAGCCACTCTGTTTGATGTAGCCTAATTACAATGACAGGGGTGATTCCCTATTCCTTCCCATTCCAGCACTGGGATCTGAAGAGCAGGTAAAATATGGTCTGATAATTCCCCTCGCTGCTTAGCAGGGCCAGGACAAACAATAATGCCTGTTTTAGCCAAGAAAAAAAAGCCACTGGTATTAGAAATCCAGGAGGCAGCCGGTGTGTCGCTCAGGACCTCAAGTGCTGGCAGCTTTGATGTTAGATTATTCTGTGGCTATGTAAGAATGGATCGGTGTAACTCAAATCAGAAAGAAGGATCTTTGCCAAATCCCGTGGTTGAACCCCTGCCCAGGACAATAAGCTTGTATGGTGATGACATGGGCCGAGTTGTGTTTTTCATCGTTGTTATGGATTTTCACAGTGCCCTGGTTTCATCTGCCATTTTTGGTGCACGGGCGCAGTTCTGCTGCTCCCTTGTATCCTGCCCGGGCATGGAGTCTCAGATRGGTCTGCTTTCCCTCGCCAAACTCCGCCAGCATCTGCTGTCAACTCAAAATGACTTAGCCTGGATTCACCTGTCCTTGTTTAAAGTTAACCACGGGCTGCTGGCTTTTATATAATGCCCGAAAAGAAAAGAATCGAATGCAGAGCAGAACTCAGCTGATGTAAAGGCCCATGATAAAATGCCAGTCTGGCTAAGAATGAAAGATCTTTCCTGAATGCTGGGACATTTGCACAGTGAAATATACTATGCTGCTATCAGATGCCAGACTCTCTCGTAATCACAATTATATCAGCCAGCATCAGTGCTGCCATTTGGGCCACAGGCTGGGGATCATTTGGGCTTCACTGTGGCCTGATGGTGGATGTTACTGATGGGAGCCACCATCCTGCTCTGTGCTGGTGGGGCCCAGTGTCAACCCACAGATACCGGGGCTAAAGTTGTAGGACTATGAGGTGAGAAATGCTGCTTGAATGCTGCTCCCATTGTGAACCAAAATGAGCCAGGATAGTTCTGGGCTTTATTAAATTTCTTTAGCGCTTCCCAAGTGATTTGCAGAATAGATGAGCTGCAGCGAGATGATAGGTTGAGGAAGTGGTAAGAACATTGGATGGAGTAACAAGGGTGATGAATTAGAGTCTCATTGTGGAAGGAAGTCTCTCTCTGCATCAAACTATTGTTTCAACCTCCCTAATTAATGTTGTTGTGTTTCTTCGTGCTGTAGTGTAAGCTGTCCTAGTCTGACCTGTTGGTTCACAAGATAAAAGGGGTTAGCTAATCAGGCTGGAGATCCCCTCTACTGGCTTATCCAAATCTTTACTAAAACTGTAATATCCATGAACACAAATAGAACAACACTTCTAAGAATTATGTATCTCGGAGTTTAAAGATGGGGGGTTAAAAAAAAAAAAAGAAATAGTCAATGTTGCTTTGAGGTTATTTTGAAAACTGAAACTGAATAGGTCAATACCCCTTAAGCTTTTTGGTCTTTAATTCTCTTAATGGTATGGCAGCAATCGTTAATTGTATTATTAAAAAAGCTTTGAAGACTGTATTAATGTAATGTGACCTCGGATCAGTCAAGATCACATTTTCATTATGATTAATAGATTCCTTGTCCTGAAACATTGATCTCATCTTCAGCTGAGTGTGTCAGCTGGGGAGTGGATGTTCTCCCCTCGGAGCAGTAGATGGCAATATTGTATTTCATACTGAACCCTGCTAAAAACGCTCACCTCAGAAAGGGGCCGTGAACTTTTTCCCTCAGCTTCCAAGACTGGTTTTACACTTAAACAGTGTATTAAAAATTCCAGCGGCAAAATAATTTGAAATTAGATTTAGAATCCAATTTTTTTTCAGAGTCTGGTGTCAAGTGTCTGACTTATAAACTGGGGCACCCGAAGCACCTGATGCTGTGTGCTACCTCTGAGAAAAAGAGCACTTGCATGCTGTGGAGCATCAGCTGCTTCTCTCTGCAAGAAGCTCTCCCCCTGGAAGTAACAGCATGCCCTTGGTTGCAGCACGATTTTTCTTTGGTGGGTTTTTTACCCCTGATTACATCAAGAGAGCAAAAGCTGTCAGCTCCTCTAGCTCATAGCATGGTTCAGAGAAGTTCCTAGATAGCATATTGTTCTCATTTGTACCCTAATATTTGGACAAACCTTATAGTATGTCTATAGTAACCTTACAGAGGATGAGAAGAGATGCTAGGATGGCAGTGGTGTGGCTTGCAGGTCTCTTGCACACTGACYGTGCCATGTCCCGATGTGCTGAGTAGGCGGACAAAGATTTTGGGAAAGAAGCGACATCTGGGGTCAGCTAATTAATGAAAACGATAACACGCTCTAGCAGCTTGAAGATACCACATCGGTAAAAATGCTCTCCCTTTATTGTCCTGTAGGCATATGCCATGTGTCTCCACACTTTGGTGAGGTACCAAGGTAATTGCCTTGCCACGCAGGGTGCTGCAGGATGGCAGCACACACAGCAAGCGATGGGAAGCAGAGGGGTGCACTGACCGGTGTTAGAGCTTCAGTGCAGCTGACTTATCTATAAATAACTGCTGTCTGTTGTAATTGGTCACATCACAGCCCACGGTGATCTTTTATATTATTGCTGGCTGCTGGAAAACTCCCGGAGGCATAGAATAGATACCAGGAAGCTCCTGCATCCAGCAGAGTGTTTCCCCATGCGGTGCAACGTGGTAAAACAGATGCAGTGTTTACAAGAAGATGATGAAGAATTTTCTGTAGCAGGAAGGATGAAAAAGGAGATTGCATCTCTGAAATGATAGCAGCAGGCCATCTCTTATGCAGGATATTGCTGGGTCTTGTGGAAAGCAAATCTTCATAGGGTTTCTAGCAGTACTCTGAATGGGTATTATTTGCCTCTGACTTACACATGGGTATTTTTCAGCTCTTCACAAAATGAGGATATCTTGCAAAAATAGATAGCTGGAGACAGAGAAGTCATTTGCTGGCTAATGTGAGATGTGTGGGGTGAAATACGTAGCCTCATTCTGAAGGGTTCAGGACACTTCACAGACTAAGAATGACAAATGCTACCTGCCATCCCCGCTTAAATGCAGTCAGCTTTGGGGTGAAGCACAAAGCTGAGGTGAAGCTGCACAGCGTTAAGTGTCTGCAGTTTTATTTACGGAAGGTGGAATAACACTGGATGAAATTAGACATGCAGGAAGGGATCTGAGTGTAAAGGATGGAATTGCCAAGATTTGCGTAGCAGAAAGCATCTTAAATCCTAACTCTTTTGAAAGTTGAGAGCTATATTGAGTCACTGTAGCGTTTTCTTGTCTCTAAAGTTACCATGTGAATGTTCCTTTTTTCTTTTTTTTTCTCCTGTATTTAATTTGTATTTTTAAAATTAACAAATAATTYCTACCTCCATTTTAAGCTGCCCTTGGCCTGCTACAATACACAGTGCAGTCCCTTACCTGCATTACAGAATGCAGGATTCRCTGGCCTAATTAGAACTGCTCATGTTGGCAAAGAATTTATTAGAATTGAAATGTTTCCAGTATTATACAAACAGTGGCATAAAGATCAGGACTGTGGAGGGCCTTGTCAACAGCCTCTCGATTGACTTTTACTGACTGATGTCTGCAGATTAGGTGGCATTGTAGGGCATTTAATTTAACAAAGCACTGCTGTGAGTTCTTAGCTTCCACCTTGGCTATCAGCTATCAGCAGGAAATCTTTGGTTCCAGCAGTTTGGCTCTTTGTGGTTAGAGGGAGCATTGAAAGTCCATGTAGCTTTGGGTCAGAAACATATGCCAGACTGGTGTCAACGTGACAGAAGTGGGGTAAAAAGTCCACGGGGAAGAGAGCAGCAGGATGCCTTCCGTAGCCTCAGAAAGTCACACCAAGTGATCACCGGGACCTGGTTTGAAAGCAGTTTATATTGCTAACTGTAAAAAGACAGAAGTTGTACAAAAGCCACTGCTCACTTACAGAAAAGTCTAGGCTATTCTGGTCTGCATTTGCTCATCCAGGAGAAAATTACCCTGCAGTGACTGGAAAGGGTGCCTAGCTATAGGAAGGACGTTGCCTGCTCAATATACTGAATTCTGCAAAGCACTGAAGTATCTGGCCCTGATCCAGCAGAGCACTCTAATAACAGCCTAGTCGAAGACAAATTCTTGTTCATCTTCAACTTCTGAGCCTGTCCTTCTATATGACAGTGGATGAAGATGTATACCCAGGGCCAAATTCAGATCACCTGCTTATGGGTTGAACTCTCCTTGGTTTCTTCCAGCTGGGATCCAATAGCTGTCTGTAGTGGGTGCTCTGAATTGTTCACTGTGTTCATGAAGTTAAATTTGACTTAGATGCTGTCATAAGCAGCCTATGTATGGCCTATGTATATGGTTTGGTCTGCAATAACGATGTAGTAATGATTAATTTATAGCAATTGCCTCTCAGTTAAAAAAATAATTTGAAATTAGAAAGCTAGAAACAAACTCCTAATATCCAGGAGTAGTCCTGGTAGTAATAAGATCGTACTGGGATAAGACAACAAAACAAAAGCTATGTTTGGAAAAGACTGCAATATTCTTCTGCAAACTGTGGTGACAAAGCTTTCCTCAGCACCCATCTTTGAGGACTGTGTGCCAGAGCAGAGCTCTCCAGTCTTCTGGAGTCAAGCTTGGCCTTTCAGGYTCATTCCTGCTGCTCTGGCACTTGCATAGAGATGGAGGTGAACCCGTGGGACACCTTCCTCTTTCTCTTGTTTAGRCAGTTCCCTCTCCTTCATACGAACGGTTCCCATTGAGAACCAATTAGCTTTGGGAGGGGAGAGGTGTTTCAGCACCCAGGCTGTTGGTGTAGAGCTAGATTTGTGTTTCACTGCTAGTTATTATTGCTGCCATAGTCTTCAGGTGCTGAGAGAAAAAAGGAGCAAATTCCTCTGACAYTGGTTTTTACCACGACAGTAATTTGTGTAGAAACAGCTTTGCCTACCAACAAATAAATAAATAAAAATTATATGAAAAGCTTCAGTTGRAGCTGCCATGTTCACTCTTGTTTCTAAAGCCCCCACAGGCCATGTCACATATGTGGGTCATGAGGTCCATTGATTATGTGTCAGACCCTTAGGTGTCAGTAATCAATAACACTAACCTGCAGAAAACGTGGCTGAGATTTGCTAAACCAACTCTTCTCAGTGTTGTTTTTTTTTGTGTTTAAACTTTCTTTGCCTTGCTAATAATAACCAAACGCATACCAGCTAAGACTGGGGGGACAACAACATTTGGCCACCAACTCATTTACCTTCCAGTTTCTTCAGATTCTGCATGACTCCTGATGAGATGACAGGGTGAGGAGGGGCAAGACAGGAAAGGGTATTTCCRATTGAATGGCTTCTGAGAAGTAGAAATGAAAGTGATTGAGTTGGGAGGACCTAAACATTTTGACCCTGACAGCTTATTAATATTTAACGAGGTGCCAGATTTTTCTTTGACACTGGAAATGGTTGCGACTGTCTGTCTCCAGCAGACTGAGACTGCTTCTCACTCCACTGTATCTAATGTACCTGCTTTCTGTGTTGAAGGATCATTGTCCACAAATGCTTCCCTTTATTTTCTATTTGTGAGAATGAAGGAAATGTAGTTTGGCTGATTAAGCTGTGATTCTTTTTTCCATCCAAACTCTCTCTGTTTTATCAGTGGGGCATAGAGTAGCCTGAACTTTTCTTATGTTGACTGTGTTTCTTAGAGTCATTCTTCAAATAACGTTGACAAAACATACTATTTATTTACCTTCTTAGTTTGTAGATTGCTTGTGAGACTGTGACAGGTCTTTGAAATGCAAGCAGCTCTGATGAGAGAAATTTAAAAATTTTGAATTTGTATTCTTGTCTTTATATTAATGTTATACCTTGAGACTGTGTGTCAAATTTGGATCCTGTTGGGATCCAAAAGTCTCTGCCTTAAAGATAATGTGGCATTGAAYGAGTAATACTCAATAAAGGAGAAGAGTAGGAGAAAGTAGTATCTTTATATATTATTTAGGTGGTCTGCATCCCTGCTRTCTTGGTGCCTGTCTCTCTCTCTTCATTATCGAGGTTGATTAGCTTCCTAATGTAGATGTGTAGATCTAAATGACTCTTCYAAGATCACACAGAAAGGCTGTGGCGGGGCTGTGTATTGAACCAGTTTCCCAAATCTCAGTTGAGCACCCTGAATATGTAAGAAAGGCTTTCAGACAGTCTTAAGCATTTATTTTCCCCTGCTCCCAGTTAAGTCAATGAAACAATCTCTTTGCTGAAGAGTTATTTCTATGCTAGAGTGAGAGACAGGATCTCTGTATTAGAGCTTGTGTTTGGCTTTAGAAATTTCCAACCAAGATCATGAATTCTGAATGTGGTTTCTGAGACTGCTCCACAGCATGGGTTTAAACTTTGAGATCTCGGAGTTTAAGTATTAAGGGATTCACCTGGGTTTAGTTGACAGCCTACTTTGGTGTTTTTCATTGCACCCCAAGACTGATGTCAACAAATTTGTCGTCTCTTTTGCTGGTTTGAAGAGTAGTCCAGAATACTGTTAGCATTTTTATATTATTTTTTACTGCTCCAGTTTCTCTGTAAAGTCTGAGTCTGGTAATTTATATGTTCCTCTTTAATATAACTAGGCAAATATTTGGTTATTTGAGTTTACAGTGTGTATTTATGCCCTGCCATTGGGGAATGAGCTCCATTTTGCATTTAGAAAGTTTTAAAATGAAACCTGAAAATATTTTTACTCTCTTTTCAGTGTTTAAATTGCAAAGCACCCTGTTGGTGCCCTGAGCTTTCTGCATTGCATAAAATCAGTCATTTCAATGGTAATCCAGTTACAACTGTGCTCAATTACCCACTTATACTATGAGTTGCCAAGTATTTGCCTAGTTGCTGAGGATAAAACCTATTTGGAAAAAATCAGTATCTGGGTAAGAAGCGAGGGAAGGGTAACCTTGGAGGCAAAGGCTGCCGAGGGGAGGAGAAATACTTGGAGTGAAGAAGAGGAGCACCAAAAGGCGCAGAATGTTAGGAAGAGATATGGCAAATGCAGAAAAGACAGAAAAAATGAAAGAAAAATAAGACAAGAAGGGAAAATATGAAGATAGTATGGCCTGATGGAGGAGGAGATAGTCCTAGCATATAGAAGGAGAAGATTTATGTCCAACCTTGCGGGTGAACTTCCGAGCGATCGTGGACCGTTTGTATCACCTCCTTGTCCTCARTTTCACCTTCTGTAAAATAGGTCCTGCAGTACTTTACCCTCCTTTGAGATGCATGGATGGGAAAGGCTAGATAAGAGCTCCAGTAACACTGGTTATACTGATTTATTGTTTTTTCTTTGCTAAGCCAGCAGTTAGCCAATGGCACCCTGCCCTTTCACTTGTAGAGGAAYTGAAAACCTAAAGACAGAAAAACACACTGCTCTTTGGCTCTCTTTCGGGAAAGAAGGGAGGCTTTTAATTATTCAAGCATCTCCTTTTCATGTTGCTTCTGGTTTTTGAATCGTTATAGTTGTTAAGGCTATAGGCTTTGCATAAATCATTTAAATAATAAATAAGTCATATCATTAAGTAAAACACGGATATTATTTATGGCTGTAGGGAGAGGGTAGGAATGCTGTGGATAAGATGTGTTTGAAATGAAAAGRGCCCCCTGTTAGACTCATCATTTCAAACGGCACCTTTTGGAATTCAGGCTCTTGCTTTTGGAAGTCCTCCTTGAAGATGGGCTGGTTCGCAAAGCAGGGGCCAACACTGTCTGTCTGTGGCACTGCTGGCCACTGGKCACGTCGCGTGGCTGCTTCTGAGCTCTGTCCTGGTGTGTAGCCCTTGTGTTCCAACCTGTCAAAGAGAGGGTCTTGCAAGAAGGACTGTGAGTTTTGCATCAGCAGCATCTGATGTGAGTGCTGGGCCGAGGAGAGTCCAGTGTCATTAGGAGMTGCTCAGGTCTGGTCCATTGGACTATCCACAGACAGTCCATTGCCTCCAAKTCATTCTTTCTTTAAAAGCTGGAAGGCCCCCTATTTAGTGGACCTTCTTGGTGGTCCTCTCACAGCTCTGTCACTGAAATCTTCTCCAGGAAAAGAAAAAAACAGTCCTTTCCTGTTGGAATACATCCATATCTGTCTATCTATCTATATAAAATGTGTATATTAGAAATTACAAAAAGGTATCCCTCCATAATCTTATTCCAAAATGAAAGATCTAATTAATTTAATATTGAAGTTAATTTAATTAAAGAATTTTAGACCTCGTTTCTGGTTTTGACTAGATTCTTTCTGTATGATTGTTTTTCCTTGGCTGAATTTTCCACACAATTTAAGTATTTGAAAGGAAAAATCTCCCAGCTCTAGTCCTGCTTCCTAGATGTGTCTCCGCATTGCCAAGTGGCTGGAGACGCATCARTTCTGTAAGGTGATGATAATAAACAAGAAGATTACTGAGGTAATCTTCTTCTAGTGGGTGATGAGGAAAGGTATAATCTTAAGAATTATGTCTTTACTCAGGGTGATAAGTTTYTTTGCTGGACTGTTACCTGTAAATACTTAA
The DNA here is from genome assembly GCF_003342845.1 of Nothoprocta perdicaria. NCBI lineage: Eukaryota > Metazoa > Chordata > Aves > Tinamiformes > Tinamidae > Nothoprocta > Nothoprocta perdicaria. The sequence goes on along the minus strand of NW_020455488.1, from coordinate 2,599,278 downwards.
CTGTTTTTCAGGAGGACTTCTTAAAGTCCAGAAAAATCAAGTTCTCCTTGGGGAATGACGCTGTGGTGGTGTCACTGCGTGCAGGAAGGGCAGTCCCTACATGTCCATGRGAGCAATGCCGTGACACAGCACGGGGAAGAGCTCGATCCTGTGGAGAAACCTGGTGGTGCTTTGTGTGTGGGATGGCCAATGCTCAGCCTGTCAGYGTCTCCTGGAGGCCTTCCAGTTGTGTAGGTAAAACTGGGGATTTTTTTGTGCCTTTCAGGCTGATGGGAGGGAAATGRTAAGAGGGGCTAGGGCTGGTTCAAGTCCTGCTGCTTTGGAGGGTTTGGGAGAGGAGGGAAGTGAAGTAGGACCAGCAGGGACAGTGCTGGAAGTAGGGCTGCCTTTTGCTGCTGTGGGGTGAGGTGGGTCTGAGAACTGCTTGTTTTGTTGGGACATCTGTGCCTGCTTTGCCAACACAGGCAATACCCTCACATTTTGATCTTTCCCTCAACCCCAAAAGTCACATTTGTAGGTGCTTCTCAATTAGCTGCCTGCTTTTCCTGCAGCTTGGTTGGCTTTTGTGGAACCTACCAGTTTTTCCCTGGAAGCAACGGGCTCTCTCTTCGCTTCCTAGCGTATGCCCATTTTGGTTTGGAATCTGAGTTTTCACAGTGTACAGACTCAGTGAAAATAGGTGAGTCTGACTCTCATGTTGCCCTCACTCTCCAGAGAAACACTCTGTGTTGTTTAGACACACAGCAAACTCCCACCGTTGCTCGCTGTGTTTTATTTTCACGTGGTAGAACCCAGCAGTTCGTGACCGAGTAGCTGCTGTCAGTGAGGTCCAGGATTAGCAGAGAGAAGAGTGATGTGTTGCTAGTCAGGTGGTTGGCTGGATGCTCTGCGATTCCTTTGTGCCTAGGTGCAGATAAATTTGTTTGTAATTTCCAAGGTGTAGCGTGGTTACTTGGCTGTGCCCTCAACATATTGTGGAGTGAGAAGTACAACAGATGATACATTATTGTTGCAACATCATTGAAATCATCAATGTGGCTTTTGTTTACACCTCATTTATTGCTGTAGATGCATTTTTCTTCCATTTTTTCTTTTTTTTTCTGATTTTCTTCTAAAAAGTCTTTCAAATTGAACTTCTAAGCACCTACTTTGCTACCTTAGAGCTACCTTTATCGGGCTTACCCTCCCATATATAACTTAGGCATATAGTTTTCCACGGGCAAGTCTTCTCCCTCGAAGATGTACAAATAAATTTGCTGGCCTTTATCTGCTTCTGCATCAGCTAGGTGGACCTGGCTGCAGTGAGGTGGAAAAACCGTGAAGTTTCTTTTCCCCTGGGGCAGGATCCATCCATCTCATTGCCAGTGAGAAACAGCACAAAGTCAGCACGACTAACATTCAGAAACTTACTGCTGTCCTTTCCCTTATTGCGAGTCCCCAGCTGGGACTTGAGCTCGGTGCACTTAAAGGCAGAGGTTCAGTGCACTAATGCGGTTAGTGCATTTAGCCAGCACACTTTCTGATCCCCTCACCCAACCCCACCAATCACTGYTATAGTTTCTTCTTGCTTATTCTAAATTGGCTTTAATATTCATTTAAATAATTCTTAAGTGTGACTTTTTCAGCAGAAGACTGGGAACTATGACTAATTATAAAATCATTACATGATTAAACTCAATTAACTTCAAATAACCCTTGAAATTTGCTTAATGTCAGCCCTTGGCCCTGCTTGAACCAATAAATATTGCTCACCTTTTGGTATGGGTATGAAAAGAGGTAGTTGCAGAGCTTGATTGTTCACAGTCGACTGTGCCAGAGAACAGCCTTATTGACAGGGCTAAATTGGTCCCAAAGAGTTGAGTATTGCCACATAAAGACTAAAATCTTCTGTTCCTCCCTGGGATATTTTTCTCATATTTATCTCTTAAGAAAGCTTTTAAAAATATATTCTGTCTTTTATTCAGTGTTCCAAATCTGCTTTGCAAATATTCATAAGGGTTAAGCCTCACAAAAACACACCAAGGCATGGAAAAGTCCTGCTAKTCCCACTTGGACCAGTGCTACCAAGGCATAGATGAGTGAACTGAATTGCAGAAGAATCAATGTCAAGAACGAAATCTTAGGAGTTCTGCAGTCCTATTATATATTTCAGCTAAAGGTGTTTCTCACATAATGCTACAACTTTTTTAAAGCCTTTTGAGAGACAGGGTCTCCTTTTTCAGTTATTGGACACATCTGCTTGTTGTTTTTTGARGGGCTTTCTGAAGCCATCTCTGGTTCCAGACTGACTTACAGCTAGATCCTGGCAATGGATGTGACACAAGTGTGCAGAAGAATCCAGGCACTGTATTTCTGCCTTCGGTTCCTGTGAGGACAGAAGGAGGATGTCATTATGTCACTGTTCCTGCCAGCCTGCTCCAACTGGGAAACTGGAGAAGACAGTAGCATTGTTTGCACTGAAGGTAGCCTGCAGGTGATGGATAGATTTTTTTCGATAGATGATTAGATGGGCATGGTAACTAGACAATCATCAGGATGCCTGATCATCTACTCACAAATATTCATCATATGATGTGCTGGCCATGACATGCTTTCTCATTGACTTCTAACCCTTTGCTGTTATCTCTTTAAAAAATATTGGCCTTCTTGCTGGGTCCTGCCTGAAAATGAATTTAGAGGTGACCTCCTGTGGAGGAAATATTTTCCTTTTTTATTTTTTCTTTATTTTTTCTTTATTTTTTTTTCTTTTTCCAGAGACAACACTCTGCACTGTAATCACTGTTGAAATTATAATGGCAGCTGAGTCTGAAGGAAGCTGGAGGAGAATTAACTTACCAGTGTGCAACAGAGCAAAATGTTTAGTCTTCGGATTTTTGGAGACTGGATTTTTTTGTCCAYTTATGAAGCGTGTGAATGGATCATCGGAGTTCATGATTAACAGTGTCTCCTTCTTCCTTTGATTACTGGAAMTCTTGTCATCCTTTATAGACTCTTGAAGGACATCGCATGAGGTCTCGACCCGTCTATTAAACAATAGAAGTAGTGAGAGAGCGAGACAGGATGTAAACACTCATCCCTAAACATGAGCGTTTATATCTCCAGCTTGCTGTTGGAGTCTGATTTTATGCCTGAGAGTGCCCTAAGGTCATCACTGAACAGCTTGTTCGACTGTGACTTGTGAATGATGAATGCCCTCCCTTAAATTACAGAGCACTGTCCCGTGGCAAAAATTGCCACTGTTATTGGCCTCGGTAGGGGCACCCAAAGGGTAACAGGACCATGGTGGAGGGTTTCACGTGTTATAACGTGAGTCTCCCTCTGATGGCAGATAGAAATTTGACAACAGTTTATCTTCTAGGACACGTGGTGAAGTTTCTCTCACGCTTCCCCTTTGTGTCTTGAGTAAAGACTGAGTTTTYCTGTCTTTTATAGTGCCTGTCAGATTACTTAGGGTCAGAAGCTGAATACTTGGATATCTGACCTCTGAATGAACYTTGCTAAACTAAAGGCAAGGAAATGAGTTCTACAGGGCTCTGGCCAGTATTGAGGATCAATCTGAACTTCAAAGAATGGGTTGTTTTAAGGACAGAGAAGCAGTTGTATTCTTGAAATCAGCAGAGTGTAGAAATTCCCCTCATTTCTTTGGGGGAAAATTCCCTCATGAATCTATCGTTTCTGCTTGCATTGTGTTCTTTCTGCCATGACAAGTCCTCATGAAAATAGATTAAAACAAATAAGTTGGGGTCCAAGGTGGCAGGGGGATGAGGGCAGGGCTGTGCTGCATTACTTGCATTCACGTGCGTTGTGGACTGGAGTTATATTGGGGCAAGTCTGCACCTCTGTTTACATAGACAGAAGCTTAATAATCAAGGGAAATTACTGTCCATGACGTGTCTAGTGGAACAAAGAAAAGTCATGAGAAGTCCTCCTTTCCTCTCCAGAAGAGAGTGAGTTCAGCAAAAGCAGCAACGGGCAAAGGGCAGCAGGAGCCTGGGCTGCTTTGGGGTGTGCAGGRCCACGCGCAGACCTGCAGATCTGCAGATCTCTTCCTACGCTGGTCGGGCAGGAGTCGGCTGCAATGGTCCTACCTCCCGCTGCCCTCCTGACACACTGGGTTTGACCCTTGGCTTCCCTTTCCACCTGCTGATTACTTGATCGTGTTCTCTCCTAATGCCCTTTCCACCTGGTGCTGGTCTGGTTTTGCCATTCCCCCCTTCTTCTGCTGCCCTCGCCACCTCTTGGCTATTTGTCCTTGTTCTCTCCTCCTCCCAGCCCTCCTCATCCTCCTGCTCATCTCAAAGATCCCAAGCTATCCGAGGCAGCTGAATCCCAGCAAAGCAGTCTCTAATGTCTACTTGTTTGGTAGGAGCCGGTGAAGGGGAGTGAAAATCAGGGCTTTCCCTTTTAATTTGTGCTTTGTTGCTGCTGGTTTGACCTTTAATCAGGTGCCTAGGTGTTGTTTGCTTGCTGATGGTTTTTACAGAATGGGCCCTTGTAAATATATACAGAAAGGGCAGGAGAGTAACTGGAGATTGTTCACCACTGTTTTATTTCCTGGGAGCCTATTAAGGGCAGTTTCCAGYTTATCCATCCATCCCTTTGTCAATTTGCCTCCTGTGTCCATCCACTTGTGCATTTATTTAGTGGCAATATTAGCTACTGTATCATCCCCTTGGATTGTAACATTGTGCTTCAGAATAAAGCCAGAGATGCAAAGTGCGCTGAACCCATTATAAAAAAATAAAAGGGCTTTCCTTGATGGCATTTAGCTCAATAAACACAGTTTGTCAGAGATGTCTTTATCTCCTTACATTTAAGCGATTAAATGTTGGTAAAAATAGCTTCAGAAATAAAACATGAAGAGAGCTTCTGGCAAAGCCCTGTCCAGTTTAATTCATACATTAAATATTTGCTAGTAGGGTCAAAAGCTGAATGCTTAGATATTTTGCCCTTTGAATGAACCTAGCTAAAATAAAGGCAAGGAAATCAGTCCTGCAGAAGCTGTCTCCAGAACACTAGGATCAATTTAAACATCAAAGGATGGAGAGATCATACAGATGGACAGCTATATTATTCCATGCAATTAATACTGAGAGAGGTGTTTCCTGAATTCTGAATCATGTGCAGGGAAGATAATATTAAAATTTCAGAGTTTTAATTATGTAAAACGCAGTCCTTGATCCTTAGCTTCTGAAAAACAGAACAGTTTATTTTACATTAATGAATGTAGAAAACACTCCCCAGTCTAAATCTCTGCACCGATGCAATCTTTTTACAGTCAAATTTGCATTTATATTTCTAAAGGTAATTTTTAGACAACACAATAAATAAATGATATACTGGTAACCTCCAGATGGGTAGAGTGGTGCTCATGCAACATTTACCATGCAGATAGGCAGGCGGTTACATAATAGTGAGCGCTCTGCTGGTCTTGGGTAAAAATGGGCRGTGAAAATCAAGGTTTATAAAGGGTGTTGGATCCAGTGCAGTACTTCACATGCACAGAAGTGGTGCTTCACATCCAWGAAAGCTTCTCCATGTCCTGCCAGGAATAATTCAGATGGTAAGAGGTTAGCTACAGAGCACAGAAAGCTTGCACAGAGGGAAAGGGCTGTCATGACTTTAGATTTACGAGGGACATCTGTATTTTGGCCCAGCAAACTCAAAAGGTAGTAGGTGATTTCAGGTAGAGAGTTAAATTSTGGGAAACCTTCTCCAAATTGTCTCTCTGGTATTTCTGAGTGGAGCTGTTTGATACTGAGGTCCTGAGAAGGAGAGAGCAACTGGCAGTTTCCATAAGCAACCTGAGCTGGAATATGCTTTAATTCTGCTGTGAAGTCCACAAGTCTCTGTGCAGACTCYGAGTCACTTGTACATTAGATTTCAATGCACATGTCTTGCTTTACCAAGATACTAGCCAAGATTTYGGGGTTGAGGTTAATGATTTTAGTAGTTCATAAGTATCACTATGATRTCAAGAAACTGCCCTTCTAACTTCCACTTTCTTTGGATACCTTAAAAAAATTACCTTGTTTTCACAGTGATTTGAAGCAGCCCCTAAGATTTCTTGTGCTTTTGGACCTTTCCAGTAAGTAAACTTAGATAAAAGTCTACTGAAAATCTCAGGCATGACTATTTTCTTATTGTGTATCTCCAAAGTTAGTTGTTGGTTTGCTATTTTAAAAAAGAAAAAGGTAGAGGCATATTGATTTCACCAAACTATTTAGTTTTGGATAGAAAATAATAGTTAAGTTTAATTAAAAAAAAAAAAAAAAAAAAAAAAAAAAAAAAGCCAAAGGCCCTGGTCTTTGTCTACTGACATAAAGGAGAATTTTGTAGTTTATTTCTATTGGATCCATCAGAGAAATTCAATATGATGATGAAATGGATGGTATTTGCTGAGTTTGGCTCATGCGATAGTCACTGGAATGACTTGACTCCAGGAGCAGAGCGTTGCCTTCTTGCACATAATTAACATTATAGTGCTGTAGGTTCTACATATGAAAATCCGGGCTATTGTAACTTGTGGTTTCCTTGCCAACCATATCTCAGCTCTTGCACTACTGCAGTTGTCTCTGTGATGCTTTGTGCAGTATTAATACCACTCCCCTAATATTAGAACTGCTGGGCCCTGCCAAAGCTAGCTGTTATTCTTTTGATTTAAAATATATTAATATGAAAATAAAAATAAAATTTAAGATGTTACACTGCTCAAGTAATCCTCTTCTAGAAACATTCTAGTAAACAGACTTGACATTGGGAATGTTTCCAAAAACTATTCWTGGCAAATGCTCATACCCAGTGAATTTGCATTCATAAATGTAGTCATTTATATCAGAATCTTGATTAAAACATAAAAATTGACTGTGCTGCTAAGCTGTAGGTCGTATAGCTTGAATTTCATATTTTGATTTCTTCATACTTGCAGCAACCTGCTTGCCAACAGATTATAGACTAAGATTTGTTCCCAGGATTTGCTTTCTGACAAAGTTCAAATAATCACTATGTGTTTGTGCTGGAGGATGGGGAGGTTTCACTGGAAGGCTGTTCACTGAGCGTGATTTGGGCGCCCGTAGAGAAAACCTTCTTGAAGCCCTCTTTGGTTTGTCTGCAGGAGATGAGCTTGGATGAGCAGCTATGGGCAGGGCTCGCTGATCCTCAGCAATTTTTTGCATTTTTCAGGCAGTGCTCTGAATTACAGGTATCTATTGGCAGTGTTAATAACAGTTACAAATAGTGTCAGATTGACTATGACACTCTGAGATCTCTAGAAGAGCTTGGCTGTGCTCTGAACTGCTTGAGATAGTTGTTTGCATGGCTTCATCCCATGTGGTTTTATTCTAATACATAGATTAGATGGAGGTAAATCCTGCATTTTTTTTCTTGGCTGGCGTTACTTTGCAGGAGGAAGATCTTTCCAATTTGTGCTATTTCCACGTGGTCCCAAGAGCTGACACAGGATGCAAGTGTTAAGGTGTCTTTAGGAAGGCCTGGAGCAGGACAGTCATCCTTCCCTGTGCCAGCATGGCWCTTGCAGCTGGATAGCTCCATTGCCCCCTTCAAGCTTGAGGAAGGACTGCAGGATTTAGCTCTACCCACCATCTTAATATTGCCTGTGCTGTTGGGAAAGCTGCTGTGCTTTTTTAGGAGTCTCTATATTCCTGCAGACATAAGGTAATCRGGCCAGTATTACAGTAGCTGTAATTAGGTACATTTGATATTTTTCAATGGAAAAATGCTGATTTTCCTAGCCACAGACCAGTGCTCAGTCTGGGATCCTGGTCGGTGATCTCTGCCTGGCCAATGCATMCTCTTAGTTGCTGTTCTTGTGGTCTCCAAGTTCAATCTTTACTGCCACATAAACTGCAGAACCTGAGGTATGTTTTGATGTGTTATCCGTACTCGCAGTATTGACATGCTGGTCTGTTTTTGGTGCCAAAACAGAGATCCTGTCCTCTTCTGATGCCTTCACAGTCCAGACTTGATAAGACAGGGATTTTGGCAGGCTTTTAAAGCTGGATTAATTCCTGCCTTGCAATGCAGCACTGACCTGAGCAGGGGCAAAGGAAAGGGCAGTGAATTGTCCTGCGAGGACAGGGACGAGCAGGGAGAGGTCGCAGAACCTCAGGCCAGAGCTGCTGCAACGTCTTGTCAAACTGCGGCCTCATTTTCTTACCTAGGGTGTGTGCAAAGAGGTATTGGCATCAGGACCAGGCCATTAAGCAATTGAAACTCTAATAGAAAAACATAACCTTATCACAGATTTTTTTTTAAAAAAACCCTCAGAAAATAGCTCAAATATAAGGTTAATTGGAGCCAGAAATGTCAAACTAATGTAGCAATTTACCCTGGGAGACTGCCCTGGCCTTTGAGTATAGCAATAGTACAGACTACTGAGTAGGGTAGTGAAGGAATATAATAGGATTTTATGTAGTCCCCTGTCATATTAAACGTTCTTTGCAATTAATTTCTTGTTGCAATGTTATTTTCACTGACCTATTTTTTTTTGACCTCCTACAATCTTTAAGCTACCAAAGTAGGGCATACAGGAATTCACATTCCTTAAAAAAAAATCTTAACTTAAACCACTATCAATATACGTTTTGCAGTGTAGACTGATGTTAACTCAGAGTGGTGTAAAAATGCTATTGGCTCCTTCTAAAATAGCCTTTAATCTACTAGTAGTACCGATCCATTCAGGAAAGTGCAGCTTTTGAATAGCTCGTTCAGAAACAAGTTTTCCTGGGCCGAGTTTGAGGATGGTTGGTCTAGGGGAAACACATGATAGATGATTCTTGTTTCTTCCATCTGATTGCAAGCTCTGTTCCTTCCACCATTAGCTGGACGTCTGTCTAAGATAGTTTGGTGATTTGATCTGGTCTGGGCACAAAATATCAGTACTAAAATCTGTAAGTTGTGGAGCAGCCTGGGAGAACAGCTGCTAAATTCCAACTATTCTCTCAGTCCTTTTCTACCACAGCTTTATAATCTGTTTTCATTTTCAGTCAGGCATCACTGCAATGACTTGCTGTATATACTTTTCCACAACTACCAGAATTTACTACAGAAAAGACTGAATTTCTTTGGTGGTCTCAAATKTTCTGAAAAAAATGCAGGGGGTTGGCAAGGAAGAGGAGCTACCTGATCTCTGAAAATCCCTTCCACTTGTGTTTTTTTTGTCAGTCTAAAAGATGGGAATTGCCACCCCACRTTAAGATATTTCATGTGCCAATTTGCTGTCAAGGTGACTAGCTTAAAGAAGAGAGAGCAACAGAGGCAACAAAACTTTACGATTTTAAGTAAGAACTCCTAACATAAGCCCAAGTATTTTCTGAGCAAGTGTCCTTAATGTTTTTCCCTGTGGTAGCAAGGATTTTTTTTTTTTTTTTTTTTTTGAGTGGAGCTTGAACCAAATATCACTGAATCAAAGAAGCCAGCATTAATCAAAGCACATCAAAGAGGTTCCTCATCAGTTGCCTGGAGCAACAGAATCTCAATGTATCATCTTTCTTCTGCTAAGCCGGAGGAATTCAGAGAAGAGAATTTTGCCTATTTGCTCTCAAATGAACACAGAATATTTTCAAGGCTTCTTTAACAGCTCAGTGAATTGTTCCATTTAGCCATCATAATTTCTGAGTCACAGACTTAGATTTTCTGCAAATTCTTTGCATATGGAAATCAATCAAATCAACATTTAAAACTCAGCACACAGAGGATTTTCCTCTCTGGAAAAAGTTACACAAGTGCCTCCTGCTCTAACATTGTCCCTTTTTGTTTCCCCTTGGTTTGGGGGGTTAAAATGATATTTTTATATCTTTTGCCCCTTATTGCCTTGAATGTTGGATCTGAGCTGAATTGATTCATACACTTGCACACTTCTTACACGCTGATGAGTGCTCAGCAGCGAGCCCTTTTGCGGGCAGCATCAAGAGCTACGGAGACGTTTTGTGTTGATTGCATTTGCCAGAAATAAAACCCAGCAACACACGAGTGTTGTGATCAGCCTGCAGTTGCACTGAGGTCCGAGCTATGTTTTTATGGCTTTGTAGGTCGTGTGTTGTGCACCTCCTTACTAACGAGTCCCAGAGCATTTTGCACAGTGTATACCAATACGCTCAGTTCGCCTACCCCAGCTCGGGGATGCAACGTGCTGGCAAGTCAGCCTGAGCAACACTTCACTCCAGTTGTTAGAAGAGGAAGTGAAGATTGTAAGTTCTGCAGTTGAAACTACAGGGGAAATTTTAGTGAGGCAGAATGTAATTACCCAAACTGGAATATGGCCAGGACCCCGGAGTTAATAATACCCTCTGCTCTTGCAAAAAGTGCCATAGGATCTTTAATGACCACTAGTGGTCAGTGGGCTTCACATCGTGTCTCAAAGGTAGACATTAATCACATCAGAAGTGTAGATATTTCAGTATTTCATAGAACACAAGTATGTCTGGATGGCCACTGGCTGCAGCCTTCAGGTTCAGGAGGAAATTAAAATAAATGGCCACTGAGGAGACATTAGTATTAATGAAGGTGAGCCCATTAAGGGCAAATGACATGCAATTGGTAAAAAAAATCATCCCAGATGAACATTGTGATGCCAATAAGGCAATAGTTGGGTACAAGTCACCAAGTCTTAGGTGACCACATGGTTTGGAGGAATGGAATAGAAAGGGTTAACAGCACCCTTACTGTGGCAAGGTCAGCTCCTGTGGAAATCTGTGTTGTGAAACTTGCTCTGATTTCTGTAGTAATGGGAGCTGTGTGCAAATGAGTTGGGAAATGGGTGTAAGTGGCAAGATTATGTTGTGTTAATTAGCCTGGCACTGACGAACTGTGCAAGCCGGGGAACTTCCACAGCAGGAAAGAAGGCACATCACAGAGAATCCCTTTCGTCACAACTGATTTGTGCCACGGGACTTCAATTAAAAACCAGACCAAGCCACTTTTAATCGCTTTAATGAGAAACGATTTTTTTTTTTATCTTTATTAAACTGTCTCTCTATTTTTTCTGCAGTGCAGCCCATCACGGTGGTGGAAGAGGTGTTAATTATCTTTCCTGGCTGCTTTCCTGAGCACAAATGTTGTTCTGTACCACACCTGGCACCATAGGCTCTGCTGGTTGGTGTCCGAGGGCAAATATACCAAATGCAACGAAGAGCAGAAGGCCAATGACCCTGTCTGTCTACTGTTAAAATGGAGAAAGACCTGCACAGTTCTGCTTATTGATATGCCCCAGTACATTGGTACTTACACTGTGACAGTATTATCTCAGGGAGGATAAGTCTGCTACAGGATATTGCCACTTTACCCACCTGAACTGCCTTTAGTTCCAGTTTCAACTCAGTGTCAAAAATATTACCCCTGTTTAAGATTAATTTGTGACAAAATGTCATATTAATGCAGCTATATTTCCCAGGGGATAAATATGGCCTTTTGAAGAGCAGTCATGGCAGAGTGCTGTATAGGACTATAGAGAATTATCAACAGGCTTTTACTTTAGCAAATGTCATGCTATCAGAAGGATGGTGTACTTTGCGGGTGACTATAGTGTAAGGACTGTTTTATTGTACGGGTAAGGCTGTGATATTTTCTTCCTATTAATCCATAGCTCATCCCTAATTATATTAGTACCTCTAAGTGACACTTGATTAAGAATCTGAGGAGGAAACTGCCAGTTACCTATCAATCCAGCAGCATTTCGTCGTGTTTATTTTTGGCATCTTAGCTATTTCAGGAGGGTGATTGCTTATCTTGAGGTTTGCACGTCACTGGTAGAATTATGTCTGATTTACACCAATGGGTGTGCAATCACAGTCGATACTGAGGGGCTGACTTTAAGGGGCCAAATCCAGCACCAGTTGTAAGCAGCTGTAATTCCAGGGAAACCAATAACGGCTGCACCTGCAAGTACTAAGGCTGACTTTGGACACGTATATCAGGTATTCTGTTTGTAGAATAAACTTTGTTCTTCATTGCACCTTTGGTACCTGTAGTGTGTCTTGGATATACTTGAGCTATTGGAACAAACTTTTTAACAGCCCTCAGATGTAAACAATGCGAAGATGAGAAAAAGCCCTAAAAGTGATCTCTTGTCTCAGAGCTTTCCACCAAGATGGCTCAGAAAATGATAAGGGACCACACTGCAAATTAGGCTCTAGTGTTTGCTGAAGACATTTGCCACCAGTAAAAATGAGTTGTTGAAACAGTAAAGCTGAGGACTTCAGAGAAGTTTTGATTGACAATGATAATTACAGCTATTCTTGTTCCTTATCCCTATAAGAAATACCATGCAGAGTAGGTGTAATAAATGTTTAAAATGATATTCTAGATTTTATCAGAAGTAAATGTAGGCTCAAACGGTTTAAGAGTCTTCTGCACTTGGCGTCTGTGCATTTTTATGTGTTGGCAGTTACCAGACGAGTGTGCAAATGAATGTTTTATGACCAGGCTGCTGATTCGGAGTGAGTGTTTGCGTATGCCATAGCCATGGTTGCAAATGAGGCATTTTTCTTTTGCTGGATGTCCTTTATGCATTGCATGTTTTCCAGGTAAGTCTCTTTGAATAAAGACTCTCTTGCACCAATAGTTCAGTGGAAGAGTTTGGGCTGGATAGCCATGCTGGGCAGTGCATCAGCGAGGTTGAAGTGAAGATGTGCTGGCAAGGTGCCGTTCCTGGCACACCTGATCTGGCCTTGGCCTTCTGGCTCTGAAGGAGACACAGCTAATGATCAATTGGGCCACATCCAGGTAATGCTGGTGTGGTCAAATGCTTCCTTCTGCGTCTGAGGAACAAGTTGCTGAGCTGATGCTGACAGCATGAGTTTCTACGATATTTGTAGTAGGAAGAGAAGAAATAATTTTCTTGTTTTGCTTTTTAATGAGGTATGGCATTTTTTTCTCCTGAATATCACCAGGAAGCCTGACCACGCTGAGGTATGTTTGCTTTTAGACATATACATATATATGTATATTTGTAGGCATAGCTTGGTGCCTCAGATTGGGAACTGCTGCAAAGGCAACACAACCTGGAAGAGAAGCTTAAAACTAGAAGCTCTTGTTTCTGATTAAACAGACTTAAGCACTTTTGATATATGTGTGTTCCCAAACATTAGGTTGTTGCAAAGCCTTTCCTTTCATCTCCCTGACTTGATCCCTTTCTCTCATTACTTCTTCTGTTATTGCAATCATGCCTGTTACCCAAGGACCCTGTATCCCTCCCGACCCTCTCACATAGTGAAGGAAGGCTTGCAGCTGTGTCCTGCTAGCGAGCAGCTCCAATTGCTCCACCAGATGTTTCTTCTGTGAGAAGATCACTTTCCCTTTTYCCTCTTCTAGCCTGAGATCTGGGTTCATTTTCTGGCACCAAGCAAAGTGTGGAAGAAGGGATGTTGAAGCTAAACCTCCTACCAAAGCTACAGCAAAGAAAGAATGAGTAGAACATCAGTTGGTATCATTGGACATGTTAGATCATGTTATTTGGAGTTATTCAGGAGTGTTCAGATTCACAGGGAAAGGGAAAATAAGTCAACTTGCAAGTGCTGAGAAAGAGTTAAATTAATGGGGGAAGAGGAAAAAAAAATCCTTAATGCKGGGGAAAGATTATGCTGGCTTACTTATCGGGTTCATGCTGAGCCCAGTCATAATTGGAATGTACCCTTTGTAAAGTTTATTGGGTCCTGGGGCAGCTTGTTACTGAACTGGTCAATTAATCTATTTTTTTTTTTTAATGAGTTAGGGGATTTCCTTTTGTGGAAAATCACCAGGAAACCTGACCAAATACCCACAGCTTGGGGAAAGCATAACCTTAATATATAGAAAACCCTTCCTCCACAATTAGGAGAGGAAATAGACACCTCCCCTTATGGGCAACATATTGACCAATCCAGGAACAAAATAGATGGGATTTTACCACTGACTTGCGGGTTGTCGAGGGAGGATCACCATGAAACCAGATTACTTGAATGCAGCTTGGTGTTGAAGGAAATAAAACTGTTGAGTCTCCCTGCTGGGAGACAAATGATTTCCATTTAAAAACCTGTTTGTTCCATGCTGTAACTCCCAATGTAGCAATAATTAATGATATCAGAAGGTTACGAAAGACATTCTGTTGTGCTTGCTCTGTTCTAGGCGTGAAATTGGATTAACATGAAGATAAACTCAGACTTCCAATCTATTGAGAAAATCAGTGATTATTGCAAAACTCACAAATATTAATATCTGCTTAAAAGTGTCAAGATACTGTTAATCTATCAGCGAAACATCCTTCCTTTTCTGAATTCTGTTGAAGGCTTAATTTCTTACAACGCTTGAATTTCCAATAACAGAATATTATGAAGATGCAGCTTATTGACTAAACCAAAATAATCTCACCTCTGGAATCGTGTTTATTTCTGTTTCAGTGTCATCCAGCCAGTCCTCTCTCACGATGAAGAATCAATCTGCAATCGCTATTGACTAAACCTTTGGGCTCTGCCTTGGAGAGGAGACCACCCATGGAAACAACTGACGTGCAAAAACCCACAAGGTATGACAAGGTACAGAGTAATTAAACATGTACCTGKATTCCAAATGAGCACATAGAAACACGCTTGGCTTTAGGGACAAACAACTGAGACAATTATATAGGCTCTAAAGTTAAGTTAAGTGGAAGGGGAAAGGATTCCATTTTTTTAGTAGAGTATGAAGGCAGAGAGTGTGTGTGGATGTATTCACACCACCAACACGGAGACAGGCAGTTGCCATTCAGCAGGACTCTTATTGCATCTTGTTGATGCAAACCCCATGTGCAGAACATAGCTCTTCCATTTCCAGACCCAAGGTAATAAAGCAATGCAGCTTTGTGCTGTGCCATGTGGCCTTACGGGTAGGTTGGGGATTTTTGCACTGAGCTCTGTGTAGACTTGAGTGTTCTGGAACAGAGAGTTTGTGACTGGAAGTAAAATCTAGCCCCAGGTTTAACCTCTGCTAGTAATCACTAGACATTCCTTACTTTTGTTGACTTTAGTGAGAGATAGAAAGTCTTTGTGTATGGGAAAATATTAGGTCTCAAACGTCCATAAAATATCTGAACTGGTTTATGTGAAAAGGTTCCTGTGTAAAGCAAGTCAAAAATAGATTATTTCATTATTTTTCATTTTATTATGTATTCTCTTTACCCAGTTTCTTTTTCATTTTTCATATGCCCCTGACTTTTCTTATCATAGGCCACTTGTATGCTCTGAGCCATAAAACCATCTCTCTGTGAAAGAAACATCCTTCTATTTATTGTGTCTATTTCTTATGGCAACTTCTACTTTGAATTTATTTAACAATACTCTACTTCTTTCCTTTCACTGCATTGTAACTGTGCCTTCCTGTGTCATTTGGAACTGGCCAAAGTTGGCAGATCTCAAATTTCTTTTTCTTCTTTGAAATGTGCAGATTCTTTCTCCCTCAGTGATAATGGGCATTGTGTTTCCTTAGAAATATTTTKGGGGGCCTATTATTTCTCCGCCACTTCAGTTGGCAAACCGAAGGCTTGGAAACAAATTAGCTTGGATGGCAGCCCAAGCTGTCAAAATGAGCCTTCCATTCATTACTGAATCATCCACCTCCTGCATTTAGATCTTCAATCCCACTTTTCCAGTACGCTTCTCAGTTGAGTTCTTGGATTGTTATTTTTYCTGTCACTTTTGAACTCAGTACTGCAGTTTACTTGACTAAAAACCTCCCAGCAAAGCTACTTGCCCATTTTTCTGGAGGTAATGAACTACTAATGGTAATAGAGGGGGTATAGCTGGGCATCATTTTTACAGAGGACATGAAAATTATATTTGACTTGCGTCAATTGAGTAACCTGAGGCTGAGGCCTTGATAACTTTGTCAGGCAAGAAATTCCAAGTGGAAAAAACTGTTCTTAAATAGGTTTCATTAAAATCGTATTATTGTTATGAATAGTTCTAGAAATGAGGTAGGAAAGTCTTGTATCCTTTACATACTTTTGCTTTTTAAGCATTTTGTGCTGCTTCTTTTTTTGTTGTTTTTTTCCCTCTACCTTCATCAACAAACCTTTACTCAGAAGAGTAAAACTCCCAGAAACATCTTGCAGTGTGTTTCTCTTTTCTCAGCTTAAATGTTGCTGTCAGTGTGGGCTTTGACTGTTAAGAGCATTTTCAAAATGAAACACAGACGTGTTTTTTTTCTTCACAAGATTTTTGTCAACTTTCTGTTATTTCTATTTAAAAGGTGTTTTTAAAGGAATTTCTTTTGTTTTAATTAAAAAAAAATCTGACTGTTAGTGAAAGGTTGTTAGGACAAGTTTGAAGTTTCCAATATTATCTAAAAATAGTGTCAAGGGATCTATTGGGAAGAATAGTGCACAGACAAAGTCATATCCTTGCCTCCTGTCAATGAGGTGCACGGGAAGTGCTGGGGTAAAGTTTGCTGTGCCTTATTGCAGGAGGCTGAGAGAGCAGCTGTTAGTTACTGTTTAGGGTGTCTACAGAATCTCCTTCTGACAAGAAATCCTACTGGGAGATAAGAGGAGGCCTTCAGATTCTTTCAGAAAATCTCATGCAAGGTATATTAATTTAGCCTCAATACTAACGTGACTAGTAGGGGAGAAGAAGTAGGGAGCAGTGTGACAGAAGGGAGAAGCAGCAAATTTGTTGGCCAAAACCCCCATTCCCAACATTTACTGCAATAATACTGGAGACTATGCAGAAATTTCCACTGGACATCCAGCTGTTGCAATGAGGTGTACAGAAAGGAACACGCCTCAAACCTTATAAAGCCCTACAGGACAAAATTATAAAAAATTATATGTGCAGTAGAAAGTGAGCATTAGTCCTCTCTTGCTGGGGTTGGGGCTGCTCCAGAGAAGGTCTGAGACTTCGCTGGGTGCAAAGGTTTTTCCAGAAATATGCATGCCCCTCTTTTCTGAATGCACAACAGCAGTATTTAGAGCTTGGACAATGAGAGCCTTGGTTGAAGGTTATGAGGATTTCACATACCTGGAGAACTGTGGGTAGTGGTGGGTTGAGTTACTTTTTAGGCTGTGTAACAGATAATCTAAAGAAGGTACCTATTACCTTGGCCTCGGTATTAACTTGTTTTGCTGTCAGGCAGCCTTTTGATGCTTTGGAATTTTACCCTTTATTCAGGTACTTGCCGCTGTTGCTAAGCCAAGGTTGGGTCAATAACCCTAGCAATAGCTAAATTCTGTTTTTGCCAAGGTTGTCAACAGGGAAATGAGGGATAAGCTGGAAAACAACTTTTAAGTTGTTTGATTCACGGCTCAGTTATAAATAACTACTTCTGYGCACAAAAGATCAGCATGATAATGGCATAGGGTGAACTGAATAACGGACAAGGTTTATTAAACCTTGAATTTCAAATAACAAATCTCTTGATATAAAGTGAAAAGAGATTGTGAAGAAAGCATTTTTTAATTGTGCATAGCATGTGCATCTTCACCAAGAAAGTAGCTCTGTCCGTATGTAGGGACAGTACACTTGAACTACAAGACAAAACTATGAGGCTGTCCAAGGACATCTATAATGTTTTTCCCATCAGTAGCCCTACAGCTGTTCCTAGATGCTGCCTGAAGGACATACAACACGAAGGCAACAATAACTATGTGTTTCTCTGCTTCTGCAAACAGGTATAGCCACATACATTAACCATCAAAGCGATGGGGAGAAGAGAAGCACATTAGGGCACACACAGGCTTTCTGTGATGTAGTGTGTAAATTGGTGTCCCTGCTGCTCTGTGGACCACCACAGATACTGCCTGATATGATACAATAAGCAACATGGTGCTAGCCTCCAAAGCATGAGCAAATGCAGCTAGGGCAGTAAACACTCTTGGTAATATCAAAGGAGTGACTGAATACTGACTGTTTCTCTCTTTGCTAGGGTAAACAACCAACAGCTCCTCCTTTCATTACTCTGACATTTTCTAAGATGCCCACACAGAGATAGATGCTCACACAACCATGAGTTAGACAGGAAAATTTGATTGCTCTTGCGCTTGCTGGGGTGAAACTTGCCTTTTTTAAACAACAACTCTGGAATTCTGACACAATAATAATACTGGAAACTGGAAAAACTATAGGGTTGTTCTAAGCAAGATAAGTCTTATTTTCCTTCTAGATATGCAAGAATGCTGTCTTCCAAATTAAATACACATTTAGCATAAATGCACAGTGGTGATTATTGCAATTCAGGGACTAACAGCTYCCTTTTTCTCTGACTTTCTCGCTATGCAGTTGGTTGTGTTTCCACACTTATGATGGTGAATTAACTCCCTATGGATAATATTGCTTCTCTTGCGGCAGATGTCAAGACTCTTAATCAGAATTTAAGTAGCCTCAATTACATTTACCTTAATTCACTTTGGAAGTGAAGTAAGTTAAATTGAATTAGGGCCACCTTAATTCTGAATAAGTATGTCCACACAGATATTCAATGCGTTTCAGTTAATCTGTTCTAAAAATTAATTCAGTTTCTCTTTTGCAAGTGCTGTCGAAAGTACAGACATGTGGAGTCTGCGAATATGGAGACTGGGCATAGACAGTGCTGGGTAGGAAAGAAGTCAGTGAAAACATTTTGAGTGTCAACAGTTGAGTCTTGGCYCACAGGGATTCTTGACCTGAACTTAACATTGTTCCTGACTGCAGTAGACTGGCCAGGAAACAGAAGAGAAATAGAGTCTGAAACAGAGGGCAGATCCGTAGCAATCAAGAAATATGTTTGGCCCAAATAGACAAAAGTCAGTGTCTGATGTGTGGCTTCTTCAAATAAAGACATGGTACATGTTGCACTGAGTTCATATATTCTCTTTTGTTTTATGTCTAACCTTTCCGTGTGAGGTTGCTGATGCAAGTGAAATCAAAAGGCCTTTGTTTAAGTATTAAGAAGACAGTGGCCTGTTTGTGTAGTGTCTTGTTTGGCTCCCAGCGAGTCCGAGCTTGACAAGTTCTTGCCCATTTCAGAAGGTGATTCTTCATACATTAGATGGTGATTCTAGACATATTATATTTACTGATCATTTACCACAAAGGAATTAAAACATTGTTTTAAACACTCACAGAATGTTTATCTCTAAAACCATCTAARTATATCTCCTATTTTCCCTTTTCTTAACCCAAATGGGAGAGATTTGGAGTCATGCTTTGAAAATCCCTGAGTCCAACAAATAGAATATATTTATAGGGATGGGTCATAGTTGTAGCAAATACATCACAGTTGAGAGGTTGTGGGCAGACAGACCTCAGGATATGTAGAAACCTGTGAAAAATAGCTCCAGTCTCACCACTTGTAGTGCAACATGTGAGTCAGCCTTTCACTGCTGTGGACTCATCCCAAGGCTCTCCTGGCTCCTGATCAAGGGGACACCCTTTCTGTTCAAGGAGGCAGGTATATTRCTCACCCTGATAGCCTGGGGCTCTCTGTACGTGGCTAATTTTCACAAGGACCTTGTTGTTACAGCACCCAACCAAGAGGCTAACACAGTGTCCTGGAAGTATTTTCCTGGGCAGCCTGTGCCTGCGCTTGAGCCTCTACTTTTGGAGCTTCATGACTGTTAATGGGTCAAATGCCAGGTTTGTCAGACTGCCAAAGTGTGTTTTCCTCCTTTCTCAAACCAATCAACACTATTAATTTGGATCAAGGGAAGTCTAAGTATAAAAAAGTATAAAAATCTAAAATGTCTAAGTCTAAAAGTCTAAAAAAAAAAGGAAGTTGGAGTAAGAGAAAAGATGAAGCTCTTCTAGAGAGTGAATGGCATATGTAAATATGATTTCAGACTATTCTCTCCTTTTTTTTTTTTTTGTTTTATTTTGTTTTAAAAAGCTCCCTCTTTTTAAAAGCTTTCTAAATGCTTTTTTTTCCACTTTTGCTTATCGTTTATTCTTTCACTAAAAAAAGCAAACCTTTTTCTTATCGCAGTCTCCTGAAGGGAAAAAACACAAGTTCTCAGTTAGCTCTGCAAAATGAAAACAGTGGATGCCCAGGGCCTGCTTTAAGTGTACGAGAATAGAAAAACTACATCCAGGATAAATAAAAACGTGCGACCTGCTGTATAAATAGGTCTGTTCCAGAAGGAGGCTGCACCCACCRTGCTACATTTGTGCCTGTACGCAGGGGTCTGCATTTACCACTGAATGCTGTTAGCATTTGAATTTTCATCATTTAAAAGCTRTTGCTTTTTCCTTTGAGTTCTGGGGCTAGGTCTACCAGCACAAAGGAATAAATGAAAAGCTTCTCTGTAACTATGTAAGTGCCTAAATGAATCAATAGCTATTGATTTAAATGAACGTTAGTTATGAAGCAGTTATGATGTGAAGTAGGGAGAAAAAGAGAAGGCCCCAGGGACACAGGTCTGTTCCCTGAGGATGTGGCCAAGGGTACTTAGTTTCCTGCACTGCTTACCTGCCTCTTTTAGCTTCTGTAATAGAACCAGGCATTTAAATTCCTTTGAAGAGCTGARATTTTATTATTTTAATAAGAAAGCTTCTAGAGCTTTTATCAGGCTTCTGGAGCATTACTAATAACTTACTATTTTTCAACTGATCTTACAGGTCAGGTTTTTCAGGTTATCAACTCGTTATAGAATGAGAATAAGTGGCTTCTTGGAGATCACAGTTTGTTGGTAGCAGAACTGCAAAAAGAACCCAGATGCATCAATATTGCAGCAATTCACAGGACCCTGAGCTCCACGCATTCAGCCCAGTTCAAATGAATTCACCTATTGTACTGCTTCCACAAGTGAGTGCATGCTGTCCTGTGTAAAACCTGTTAGAATCTGAAAGGAGATGCCTAGAATTAGAGGTGGGATTGAACAAAGAGTTTTTCTTGCAGTGCTGGGATAAAAAAGTAACAGATGTATGTGGTGCATGTACAGGAATGAAGCTGCTTCTCGGGTTATTTATCGAGGCCAAAAAGACGTTGTCTTTCTTGTGAGGCATGAAGGTACTTGGAACAAAGGTGCTTAGGAAAGGGGACTTCCAGGGGAAAAAACATGCCCCCGTTCTCATAGGTTCTCATGCACACAGTGGTGCACTGAAAAAATGAGACAGCGATAATATTGTGAGGCAGTGATGATTTGGAGAAATCTCTTTCTTTGCAAAAGTTCAGCAGGTTTACACAGTGCAATAATTATTATTATTTATTAACAGCCTATCCATCAACTGATGCCTCAGGCGCCTCTTGCAATTAGAATATAAAACAAATTGGGTTGCTGTGCTCAGTAGAAAGAGTTTTAATCTGCTTCTTACAGCACAGCTAGGTGACACCCAAGTCATTCTAAGGTTAAATGGGAGGGAGATCCTGGGTGCTAAGGCTGCAGCAGAAGCATRTGTACAAACAGTCTCTTTCTCCAAGTATTGCCAGTTTAAGGGCTATGTCTGCRGTTGTTAAGGCAGAATAGCATGAAAAGAGTTAGAAAACTGGCAAGATATTTTAGATCCTGCCCATTAAATGCCTGAGATGTGAGAATTAACTTTTTAAACTCTACTTTTATGAACATCAAGTGTATGACAGGTCAGTGTTTAGTCTATTATCTTATCAGCTAGTGGCTACATATTCATTGGAGAGGGAAGAGCTGTCCATTATAYGTATTTTGTACTTTTATGATGAAAGATAATTTGTGTAAAAGCATCCAGAGCGTAGGCATTTTGGGATGCTTTTAACATATCAAAAGAATCTCTATCTGTCTTTCTCCCTTAGCCAAATTATTYGCTAGGAATACTGATTCTTTCATTTCCTTTCCACTCCCTTTCCACACACACTCCTTATTGAATGCTTTTTTATTTTTCATATGGGGAAGGAGCAGAGCAGGTAGTGGAGAAGATAGAAAAAAAAGAGAAATGAAGGCCTCTTCGATTATTTAAAACAAAACGAAACTCTATTCTAATTTGTTCTTACATTAAAAAAAAGAACAAATGTTTTCCTTCTTTTATATTTTTTCTCTTAATGTTCCTTCCTACTTACCAGACTGAGCAAATTTAAAGGAGCAAAACAAACAATTTTGAAGAAACTCGGACTGCTTTATGAAAAGCATTACTTTGTTATTAGGCCTATTTTGAATGAATTAACCTTAATATGTATCTTCTGTTATCCAGTAGGGAGGATAAGTCACTAGCTGCCTCATGGGAAGCTTGTTAAGCAATCAGGTGGGGTAGCTCTTGAGGCTGCAGATCTAATTTTGCTGGAGAGGTTTTGGTGAAGCCAGAGGAGTTTGGAGATGTGGTACATTTTCTAAATTGTGCAGCATGCTGGAGGTAAGGCACAATAACTTATCTAACTGGGAAAAAAAGAATTGGCTGAGAAGCTTCCTCACACTCTTGTCTTGCACGTACAGTACGAAGCGGCTGTACACAGGTGCCAYGGAGTTGGAGCAGGCCACTCTGCACACTTTTGCAGGCCTCTCAGCTCCCAAACCTTTCCAATTAACAACTCCCTGCTGTCACCAAACCCCTTTTTCCCTAGGTATGAACTCCTGAATTTAAGCTTTCTGACAGCAGATTCCCTTTCCCTTTCCTTTTCATTTTTTTTTCCCTTTTTTCTTTCCCCTTTCCTTTCCACTGTTTTTCCTTTCCCCTTTCCCTTCCCCTCTATTTCACTGATTTTAACTTTCATAGACTTTTTTTGAAGGGAGCCATGGATGCCCAAGGCTCTGAGGACCAGACATTAAAGMCACTACATAAAGGATGAGGAAGTATACAGAGCATAGTGAGGCTGGGCCATGAGGTTTAATTAGTCTAAAAATCATTATTTTAATGATGGGACCACTTCTTATTGCATTTATATTCACATGTTTTACAGAATGTGCATGACATGTAAAATAAGTTGTTTGAAAAGAAACATCTTGCTCCCATCACCCATAGGAATGGGCTGATGTGTGGCTTCTCGTTATGAAGGGGTTCATAGCTGCATTTGGCTGTGGTCATGCATTTGTGTTTGKGATCTTGCTTGTATTTTAAGAAGATGTTTCATGCTTCTATAGCACCTTTCATTTCCTAGGGCTTGCTCCTGCTCAGTCAAGATGAGGAGTAAATATTTAAATTAAATCCTATTTACAAACTTTTTTTACAAAGCTCTTTTTAACTCCCAATAGCTCCTTTTTTTTTTAGGTGAATTTAATCTGTTTGCCATTGGACTTCTGGGGTGAGGTTTTGGATCTGTCAGTCCTGGTGGTTACCTTTTTTCAGATTCATCCATCAGCACAATCAACTCCCCCTCCTTCATTCCAGTCAGAGAGAAGGCCATTCCTGTCATTCATAAACGCTTGCTCTGCATGCAAAAGTGCTTGTCTGCATTTTTCCTTCTGTAAATAGTGCTGCATTTTTCATGAGTTTCTCTCTGTGTAACATATTACACAGACAAATGTTTTAATTTTCTGTCTTTTCAGGTTCTAAAGTAAGCTTTTGCTGACTTTTGGTTGATGATGGCTGATGGGGATGATTTTCAAAATATGCATGGCCCTCACCAACTGACGATTGCTTTTTATTCAAAGCATGCTGAGTGTGCTGGCCCTTTTCTCTTATTTATCCTGGGGAAGCTTGTTTAAATGTCCCTTGCATCCTGTAATTGAATCTACTGTAGGAATTCAGGCTTATAACATCTTTCTCTGGGCTCACAGATCTTCCTGGGGCTGGTAATTTGTGTTAATGATGAATTTTGCAGTATGAAGCCTTGTGTGAGAGACGGTCCGAGGAGTAGGATGAGAAATACATTGATACGTTCTATTTTATCCCAAGAAATAAATGATGGTACTGTGGATCAGGATGATAGCTGTCAGCTTCAGGCTGAAATACTCAGCATGTTGGCTCAGCAGTTTAAATGGTAGCATAGGGCAAAACCTCTGCCCGTTGCTTGCCACGAAGGAAAAACTGTCTTCTAATCTTTAGATGCTAAAACAGACTTCAGAAATCTCAGAGGTGTGTGTGTTTTTGGGGAGGCACTTAAACTTTGAATCAGGCTTGATCCTATTTTAATGGAAAAAAAAAAACCAAAAAAACACCTGAAAGCATTCTTGAAAATACAGACTAATTTAAGTTGTCAGATCAATTTTCCATATGATTTTACGCAGCAGACTTTAATAGAACACATTATGTTACATGGATGTCAACAAAACCATACTAGTTTATAGCCATGCCTCTTCCAAATATTTCTTTATAAGCATTGTAATACAGGGGGATATATTAAGATTTGATTTCAAAATAGTGAAGTGGAAAGATATTGGGGGAAATACAATAGAAAGAGGTTTTCTGGGTGACTAAGCTATCGCTGCAGTCTTGAACCTGACCTTGCGTAGCTGTTGTAACATAGCCCTGCATATAGTCCTAACTTTTTGCCCTAAAGATATGATGCCAGAGGAGAGCAGCTTGTCCTCTGAAGCTGGCCAACACGCACCAGTGGATGGGAGAGCAAGCGCTGCCTGCCCTGCTAGGTCCCATGTGGGTAAGATGGAGCTTTTCCTTCATGAAGGGAAGGCCTAACACCTCAGGCCTAGTCCTAGTTTAAAAGCTGTAGATTTTCCATTGGTTTGCTGAGGGATCTTCAGGAGATCTGTGTGGGAAGACCACTCTCCCAAGAGGCCTTTGGAGTTCTTTGCTACCCCTCAGTCTTCTGGGGACACCACAAACCCTATGTTTTTTGTTTTGGTTTGGTTTTTTTGAGGAGCTTTGCATCTCTTTCTAAGAGGGCAGTTGTGAGGAGGAGGCTGCATTTGGCCTCATGACCTAAAGCTTCGTGTGCCATTTTGGTCCAACCATCCGGATCCTCAGTTTTTGGTACATGTCGCCATTGTCAAGCTGGGCCTTTCAAAGTGAAAGGTAGGATGCCCCCAGTTCCTCGGTACTTTTGAAAATCTTGGCCAGATGGCTTTATAAATGCAAGGAAATAAAATGATAAATGTCAGTATGCCGAAAATGTGGCTGTCCAGGGATATTAAAAAGCTGGCATTTCACAGCGAGTCTCTCCTTTTTTTTCTTCTCTAAGAATGCCCAATTTTTTCCATGAACCACTTTGAAATATGCCGACGTTGAAAGATGCTGGGTTAAATTCATCCCTTCCACAGCTCCCTGGGCTTCAATAGACTTGCACCAACACTTGTCTCATCTTTTGTAGCTGATTAATTTCTGTTCGTTTTTCTTCTGTGGTGCCAATGAAAGAATTTAATAGACCCCTATTGTTCCCTACAGATATACCCCTCTGTGAAGAGAAGCATCCAGCTCTTCTGTGAGTTGGCATTGTTGTTCTTTCTCTTTTTGCTTTCCTTCATGTAACAGAAAGAGATTACACTAGGGGAGCTAACTGTATTTGGCTCTCCAGGGAATTCAATACACGCCTGCAATTAACCTGCATTTAACTGGCCATTGGATGTTGCTATTCCTCTACAATAAACACAGATGGTAGGCAGTKTTGACTGAGGATTTGTATGCTGCAGGTTGGCACAGCTCAAGTCAAAATAAATACAGTTTCCAGACGGCACAGATCCTTGCTTTTTTTTTTTTTTTTTTTTTTTTTTTTTTAAAAAGAAAAAAAAAAAAAAAAAAAAAAAAAAAAAAAAAAAAAAAAAAAAAAAAAAAAAAAAAGAGCTTTTCATTTGGCCCCCCAGCATAAGTATTTTGCCTGAGAGCTTAAGTTAACTTCAGATCTCTGTCCCATCAGTCTGTCAGAGAGAGAGTAAAAGGGGAAAAAAATGTTAATCGGAATTTAGGAGGGAAAGTAATTAAGTGGTCAGGAAGGTGCATTTTGAATTACACTTACTATAAAAACTTATCATTTTACTACAGTACTTGGAATGTTGCCCAGCTTTACTCCAGCCTTGAGCTACTCAAGTTTAAAATAAGATTCTGAAGGTTTGTGGACTAAAATACACCTTTATGAGTTTCTCACTCTAGAAAGAGGAGCAAATATCTTCCAAATGAAATACCTTTTCTTTTTTTTTTTTTTTATTTCTTTCTTTACTTGTTTGGGGAGTGAAGGTTGTGGCTTGGTGTGAGCACCTCATTAGCTATTAATTATTTTCCTCATTCACAAAAACAAGAGGTTTCTTCATATGCCAAAAACATACTGTGGGAAAAAGCTGAGCTCTAGGAAGATTATAAAAAATAACCTAGGGAAAAAAAAGATCTACATTTGTTAAGTTTGAAGAAATCGAGCTAAGCATATAAAAAATCTGCCACCAGGGTCAAACTGGATGCCATGTGTATTTTTTTTTTCATTAAAGGAGTGCAGATTTTGAGCCCGAGCTATTATTTCCGGTGACTTGAGGCCCTCCGGGGGCAGCAGTGAAATGGAAAAGAGCACGGCAGCCTGCTCTTGGAACTGATGCTCACTGAATCTGAAAGGTCATGTCATGTTTTCTGGCAATTGACTCAATGGGTTTGGATTCTACAACATAAGGTCGGGCCGTTTTCACTCAGCACATGTTTACTGGGGAATGTGCCTTCCAGTTGTTTTCACATTGACCTTATTACCCTGCCACACTGATGAGCCTGGCACAAAAACTACTTTTTGTATTGCTGTGTGGRCCACACTCCTTCTCCCACGCGCCGCCCCACCGCTGTGACTTTGGGCTGCAGATGGAGGATTTAGGGGATGCTTTTCCCTCTCTCCTGGCCCGCTGCTTTCCTTGCCCCTCTTGCAGGGCGGTTGTGCAGAAGCCCCTTTACTGCCCACTTTGGAAAGGCAAAAGAGGGGGCAGTGGGGACCGACTGGCGCTTGCCCCTGGGGTTTTGTGTGCCTGATAGGAAAGCCAGCAGGAGAGCAGGCTCAGGCTTGCGGACTGCAGCGCGAGCAGCAGGGACTGTCTTGTTCTGTGTTTTTACAGCCTCCGGAGTCGGAGCCTTTCTCAGTGCTCCCGCTGTAGATGTGGCCAGAGGGCGGATAGACGCAGGGCGGGCAGCGCTCCCGGGAATACGCTCTGCAATGGTTAAAGGGATGGAGGCAGCAGCCCCCTCTCCTTTTGGTTAAGCTGTTCCTTCTGTACCAAATGCATTGGCCAGACTTTACAGGGATGAAGAAAACACTTGCAATTTCTGCAAATGCATTGGCAGCTCTCATTGCAGTCACAGAAGCTCTTGTACTGAGAACACAATATGTGTCTCTGCCACCTTTTCAGGCTGAATGAAAGTGGCTTGGGAATTAGGAGTCGTAAATTGAATATGAAGAGTTCATTATTTCTTGGAACACTCCGTTTTTTTAAGCAGTTTGAGACAAATACAAGCTAAGACATTTGCAAAACGTCATTGATAGAGACAAGGAAGCAAACCCTGGGTGTTTTTTTCTGCCAGGGCATTGCTTAACCTTATCCTGCCACCTGTTTGTCAACCCTGGCTGCCCTAGGGTAGGAAAAGGGCTGCCCCCATGTAAGAGAAAACATTGCTCTGCTTTGTCATTGTTTGGATATTGCTCTTTCCATAAGGTCATGCAGACTTGCAGCAAACCCACCCCTCTGAGAGTGAGTTACACTGTGATGTTACATGGGAGCAGAGGACCTCAGGAAATGGGAGTTCTGATTCCCATTTGGACTTTGTTGTCTGAGCATGAAACCAGGAGCTGGATTTTTGGAGACCACCTTGCAGACTGATGAGGAGAAGTGTTGTGTAAGATCTAAACATTGTTTATTAATTTCTTAATAAGCTCTGAAATGGTTCAGATGCAAAAGACCTGAACAAGACTTTGGATGTGTTTCTGTTGACAGTAATTATACTAGAAAAGGAAGAGGAAAATATGTAGTCATGTATTTTCCATGAGGACAGCTTTTGTCTGTGGGAAGCTGCTCAGTGCGTTGGGAAACCTACCAAGACTTGATTCCTAGCTCAGCCCTCTCCTATATTGCGTGCCTGATGTGGGTGGTGTGAATATCTCGGGATATAAAGCACCATGTGGAAATGCCTGGGATGGCTCTGGAATGGGAAGCGGTGCAGCGACAGCAGCCTGTGCTGTGTCCAGTATGCTGAGGCCCATGGTCAGGCCGAAGGTGCAGCAGTGCTGAGGAAGAGGAGGGTTCCTCAGCAGACGGTGTGGAGGACCACCTCATGGCAGGTTCCT
Source organism: Nothoprocta perdicaria (assembly GCF_003342845.1). Lineage (NCBI taxonomy): Eukaryota > Metazoa > Chordata > Aves > Tinamiformes > Tinamidae > Nothoprocta > Nothoprocta perdicaria. The sequence goes on along the minus strand of NW_020455488.1, from coordinate 2,571,240 downwards.
CCTCGGAACGTGGCTGCTGTCTTGCCTCCTGATGGGGTCGTTCAAGCAGGTTGGGGAATCTGAATTTTTGCTAAACAGGAAAGTGCTTCTTCTCTTAAAAGTCCATCTTGATTAAACCTCTGCTTGACCTTAATCCTCCAGTGAAGCTTTCTTGGACAAAATCCTAGGTTTTGTTCTGGCAAAGTGAGCAGTGCATGCTGGAAGATGTGGACAGAGACTCTAGAAAACACTTGGGAAAATGTGTTTGTTAAAATCTGGAAGCTAATATTACTTTCATTGAGGTGACTGAGGCAAGAGTCAAAAAAACACTCTGATATTCGCTTTAACTTGAAATAGAGAGTCAGTGATATTCTAGTGCTGTGTGAAATGCCCTCGTTTTACAGTGATAAGGGTTAGGCTATTTGGATAGATGCACATGTATTTTTTTTCCTAGTAATTTAGTAGTGCTTTGTACATATTCACTTGAACTGGAAGTCACTTAAATAGATCAGTCTGTTCATTTCACAAGAATGTAATTCTCAAGGCCAAACTCCTTGGCAGAGTATTCGAAACTCAGGTAGTTTGTCTTGGAAAGCAGCATCCCGCTTAAACTGTGCGATGCCCCTTCCTAACTAAGACTGCAAATGCCCTGTGGCTGGCTGGGCTGCTCTCACTGGAGATGATGGCTGTGGATTAAGAGCCCCAGGCTTTGGCTAACTTCTCAAGGCAAGACAATGAATCCCCAGGGTCTGATTCAGAAAAGTTGTGCAGGTGTCATAATTAGCAGTTTCCTGTTAAAGCTCCACAAATAAGCCGTAATCCTCAAGGTACCAGTCTCCCAAACCCCTTGCAGGTTTGTGTTCAGACCAAATAATATTCATCTGTAACCTTTTCTTAATTGCCTAAGCTGTGCATTTAACTACCCTGGACTCACTGGTGCAGATTTTGCCCAAATCAGACGTGAACAGGGATTAATGGTTGTAGTTGCTCACGCCACTAGCCACCATGCCGGGCGCAATCACCCTTAAATGAGGCCGGGCTGCACAATAGGTGAGTCAGACCTGAATAGAGGACTTGAGTTTCCTGTTATCCCTCTCACCCTTCAAGGCCAATAAACATGTCATAAAGGGAGGGAAAAGTGTGAGAAGTTAGGAAGCAAAACACAGCCCTTAATGGTCTCTGCATCTGGCGCGACCACCTTCAAGTGCAAGTTGAGGCACCAGATTTTTAGCACTTGGCCGGCGAGGCCTCCTGCTCCGAAAGGCTGTCGTGCAGAGATGCCAACAGGAGGGCCCTGGGGCTGCTTCACCCTTCGGGGGTGCGGGTGCATCAACCCTGCAGCGAGGGACAGCAGCGAGCCTGTTAATTGCCAGCACGAGGACGTGTCAGGCRGATACAGGAAAGTTTCGGGGCTGCCACGGTCAGCAGGGCATCTGAGGACTGCAACGCTTTGCACAGCACAATAAAACTACCAGTGCCAGCTGGAGTCTTCAGCCAAACTGTATGCCTTAGAGCTTATATGTTTCACATCACTGAAGGCTACATAATACTTTCAGCTGGCATTGCATYCCATTTGATATGTCTGGGGATGCAGATAGTTAGTTAAATAATCACATCAGCTGATGTGTTAGCTGAAACAATAGTTCCTTCCATCTCTCCCTAAACACGTTTCGAGAGTATTAGTTTGGAAAGAGGGGCACAGAAGCTTCTTGTCTCTCTTGATCCGTTTCTTCCTTTGTTTGGCCTCTGAGTGATGACAGGTTGTGGTGTTACTTCTCTTGGCATGAATTTTTGTGAGAGTAAAAGATGGAGCTGGTCAGTTTTTTAAAACAGATCAGAGAGAAGTCAGAGAGAAATAAAAGCTTCATGGTTTGTTTATTCTGAAGGGCAGAATTTAGCCTGAGTCTTGGATAGTGTGGGTTAGGGAGTGAACCCATTTATTTAAGATAAAATCATTGGACATTGGTCTCTTTAAGTTGTAAACAGAAAAACCCAGAAGATACATACATGCAAAGCACATGGGAGGAGAATTGGAATTTCATTATTTAAATGTAAATAACATATTCYCTGATCAACCAAGAAAAACCAGGCTCCAGAAAGCCCCTTGAAACCATGGAAGCAGCACCTGGAGTTCTGAGGTGTTTATGGAAATGTAGATGTGGTGACTCTGTGCTTGCTTTGACAAGGACCATGCTTGGATCAGAACAACTTATTGGATCAGAAGTTAAGCAGAGGTGGAGAGAGAGCTCCTACAGGGATGTATGGCTAATTACCACAAATAGTTCTGTCTTTGCTTCAGTTTAAGGCATGTTTTTTTTTTCAATGATTCAAGTATGCAAAAATGAAAGTCAGTGGGGATTGCAGCTTTCAGTGTATGAAGCTAGAGGCTATAGATAGCATGGGAAAGTGGAAAATAACATAGATAAACTTTTTGGTCAGTTAATTTGGGGAGAGAAGCCTGTTTTAACGATCAGATTTTAGCAATATATCCTGATTATGGTAGGTCTGGGAGGCTGACCCTACACAGCAGAGATTTCTTGATCTGAGAGGGGCTCTGGAGGGAATTTTGAATTGGCTTTGCAGCCACATGGAGCATCTGGTGGGGCAGCTGGAAGAGAAGACTGAGGTTCAAAGGGAGTAGCAAAAGCAGGGTTCAAGGAGGAGCTGGATACCGCAGAAAGGCCCAGCTGCATTTATCTAGTGGACCGTGTGCCTTCAGGAAAGACACTGAGGCACCTAATTTACTCCCAACAGGAGTTTTCACTAAATACATGGAAAGACTGAACAGCTATCGAGAAGAAAAGTCACAGCAATTTTGAAGACCCTCCTGTCACAGAAGCTTAAAGCAAGAGCAAACTGTTTTAGTGAGCTGTTGAAAGGGATAGAGGACTATTTCTGAGATGCAGTGAATCCTCTTCTGAGTCTCCAACTGCAAAATTGTTTAGCTGGTTTGGTCTTGTAAAGTTTGCTCTGCTTGTCTGCATAGATTCTTTAAGCACTGATACCTTTCACTCCAGATAATCTCAACCAGCATTCTTGATGTTAAAAAAGTCCTTAATCTTGCAACCTCATGTGTCACATACAGCAAAAAACCTGGGCAGATGGACAGGAACAGACTCCAGCTCAGCTGGGCACCTGCAGGGCAAATGTAACACCTTGTGTTGATTTCCTCTTTATACACTTTGGGATATAACAGCATTAATCCTTAGGTGGTGGACGAGTGTTTTCATGTGGATGTAAACGAATGAGGATGAGGACCAAGCTGGGATTTGAGTACCTGGTTTCACTGTGTGTGTTACAAATGAGCAGGCAAGAGGTCAGAGTCTCTTCTGCTGTTGGAACGCTTAAATTGTGGGGATATGTCTGGTTTTCAAACTTGCTTTTCACTTATTTCTTTCAAGTCCTCAGCCTTAAGTGTTGTTAAAACTTAAGCTGTGTGGTTTTTTCCCTGACAAACATAGCAGAACTTGCAAATATTCCCTCAACCTTTCATCAAGGCAATAAAGGCTAGTTCCTTTTTCCTCTCTTTGGTTTACAGACATTATCAGTGCATGTAACCAATGATAATCCATTACAGTCTCCAAATTTTTGCCTAAAACATTCTGCAAAATTTTCTGGAGCTTATTTCTTTTCTCCCCAGAAAATCACTTTTATGAACAAGCACAATTTGTTGCTATAATGCCATAAAACATTGCATCTATTTGCACTATCTGTGTATGTTAGTCTAGAAAGACATTTTCTTTTTCCTTCCTCCAATCAATGGAGAAAGATGAATGTTATATGGGTATCTGAGCTACTCTGTGGAGAAATCTTATGAGGATGGGTTCCTCTCAGAGGCAGATCAACAGGTTTAGAGGCTTCCAAGAGCAAAAATTGGGAAAATGTGTCTTCTGGGCCAAAATCTACTGATGTTATTTTAGTGTGTGATTTCCACAACTATATTTCTGTTCTATGATGTGTGCTATCTCTTTCMTCTCTGTCTCTGCATTGCTGAGAAATCCTCTGCAGCAAAAGTTTACCTTTAGAAAATCAGTGCCTAGCGTTCCCATTGCAGTTACTGGGAGTAAGTGACTCATGTCTTTTCCCCTGCTTCATAATGGAAGTGGAATTCTGGCTTCCTAAGTCTGTGAAAATATTTGCAGTGTTGAGGAACTGATGATGACAACTTGGAGTAATGCAGCACAACTCTGCATCTAGTTTRGTTTTTTAAAGTTCATGAAACTGTTATGATAGACTGGAAGTTATCCTGCCATGACCTAGACACTGTTTTGCTCTGGGCTCGGAATGCTCCTTGTTATTAAACTTRTCATAGAAGGTCTTAAATAACCTGACTTGTTCGTCGTAGTGATGAACAGTACTAGGGTATGCACCATCTTGAGCAYGAACTCTGGTACGTGAAAATACCCTGGGAAAATCTGCTTTGAGTATGTGTATGTGCAGAACTAAAGGACCCATCGTTTTTGCCTTCTGGACCTAAAAGGAAAAATATCAGAATTTAGCAGGGCATTCTGCCTATTTGTTTTATTAATTGAATTATCTTTTTGCTAGTAAGTAAGGGCTTTTATTTATTTTAGGATGGAGCTATGAATTATGAGACTTTGGCTTTCCTTCTGCTTGGAATATGTTTGTTGCTATATAAACGTGTTAGCTCTGCATGTACCTCTGTGCACCTCTGTAGGACTTGTTTCTTCAGTGAGTTTATAACTTCAGAAAAGAGTTAACTCTTCTCCCACATCATTTTTGTTTTGCTTAAGCCTCCTTGCATGCTTGAATACCAATAATCCACTGATAGCTGCTGAAATCTGTTTTGAGGTCCCTAATTGCTGTCTGAATATGTGCCCTCTCTTGACATTACAAGTGCTGTGGCTGCTCTGAGACTCAAATATGAGAAGGAGAGGGACCGTTATCTCTGGATAGCCACAGGCTCTGGCACTGCAGACACGGACGAGACAGAGGTACCTGTTAAAAGTCAGAATAAGAAAACCTGTGTGGAGTTGGATGCTCTGCTCCATTTTGGCAACAACATATTGACAAGCTATAGATCTGAAAGCTTTAAGAGTTGTCTAAAGAGGTGAATAAATTCAGAATCCCTGAACTTGAATCTCTCTTGAATCTCAACATGAACAAACAATGACCAGAAGCCCTGCCAGCAATTCACATCAGCCACATGCCACTGGCCTTTCCAAAGGAATCTCTGCCTCTTTTCTCCGAGCTGATTTTTTCCCCATCTCAGTGTTTGGGAACAATCTGCAATTTGATGATTTGGGCCGYTCTGTGAGCCACCTAATCTCGCTCTTCTGAATTCTTTTCAGTGCTAGCTGGATAATGCTTGCATTGGGTCACAGCAGCCCCTTGTAGCCCCTTCTCCACTTCAGTGGCCATGGAGGTGTTTTAGTTTCCTCCAACATTCTTCAGTCTCAGCGCAGGAATGGAAAATGCATTGGCAGTCTCATTTGTTCTAAGTGCTCTAAACACTGTGCTAAAATGATTGCCTATTATTAGGAGCTCTGTGAAGCATAAGTCCCCGAAACACTTTAATTTACTCTCCTTTTGAGCTAGTGCCTACTTACTGGTGTCTGCTTCTTCAGAGTCCACCACCCTCAATTTTCTAGCCCAACTAGCTCCAAGTAGCTAAGTGGTTCCCTGCATGCTGGGTTGTATTTTTCTGCATCTTCTGAAGTACCCTCAACTTGCACCACAATCGTGGCTTTCTGCTGGATCACGTTACTGGCTTTTTTTCCAGCAGTCATTTCTGGGCCATCTATACCATACAGCCCCTTCTGACTCCAAAGGCCTGGGAAGGTTGGGCTGCTCTATCACAACATTGATAATCTGCTTTTCCAAATATAATTTTGTGACTGATTATTTATCAGAGATGGAAACTATTTGTGATGTTCTAAACAAACATCAGCTTTCTTCTAGAAAAGGGACACTTTTATCAAAACTGTGTTTTGTTAAAACCCAGATCTCCACCAAAATCACTTTCAGTTCCAGACAACATTGCACAGGTAAAATCCTGGGAAGGAATTTGGCTTCCCAGTGTGGTTTATAGTATTTATTTCACTGCAAATAGTTTCATGGCAAGCAGTTTYGTATTGTCAAAGGCACTTTCCATTCACTTCATAAATTACTATGAGCTTTGACAAGTCCTTCAGGTTTGTTTTGTCCTCTCCTCACCCCAATGTGTTACARAAAGACTTGATGGATATTTTGGAGTTTGACAGGCGAGTAGATCTTTCTGAACTAAAATACACTCTGGGTTTAGGGGCATCACAGAAGCCAACAGGGAGAAAAGAAAAAGACATGAAATCGTATTCAGGAATGTTTTTCTCTACAGTGACAAACCATGAGTTTTATATCTTATCAAAAACTTTGAAGAACTCTATCTTTCTATCTCCAGTCTTATCAGTGAAGCTCTGCTGAAAATGCAACTTGTTCTAACATTATTGTATGTTTTTATAACATGGTTTTGTTTTATCTTATTCTTATTCTGTATGCTTAAAGCAGAGAGGTTTTTGCTCGTTACTTTTTAGTTGTTATTTCCCAGTTGTCTTGAAATCTTTTCCAGTAGTATGTGCTCATTCTCTTACTCTGCGTACTCAAAAAGAATCAAGTTAAAACTTTTTGGAGAATTTTCTATTCTCTTTGCACTTTTGGGTGACTTTTTTTTCCCCAAATATATTTCAAGTGTAAATGTAATTTATTTGGTTCATTGCATGTATAAAGAAGATGCCTGAGCTCTTAATTTCTTTTCTTAATCTAACCTGAACACATGATCTTCTTACAAATCTGTGCTTGAGGTCAGGAAAATTGCATTTTCCCCTTAGAAAAAGATTTTTTTAAGYTACCATTTAGTATTGGTATGAATCTAACACTTCTATGACTTTTATTACGGTAACTGGATGTGGCACATAGGAAAATGCRTTAGGGTCAATGCCTAGCAAGGAGTTTTATAAAAGAATGGATTTGCAATGTAATTTTAAAAAAGTGCCTATTTATTTCCTTATTCAGGGTATCTAATGTAACTTTAGACCAACTCACAGAATTGAGCAAATTCTTCAATTTAAACTTTAGTCCTAGTATCTTGTGGTCTTCTGTTCTAGCTTCAGCTACCTTCATGTTGAAGGCGTGCTTGAGTATGTTCCATGATACAGGTATTTGCCTTCYGTATGTAATGTGCCATATATTGCTTCCTGACCTACAGGCAAGACATTAAATAAAAGCAATGATAGAAATGCTAAATTATTCTTACTATCATTTTTAATTCTACATGTTTGGTCCTTTGGATCTGAGTTTAATAGGGAAGTAGGGACCAACCAGATATTCAGACTTTGTTTCCAGATTTTCTTCTTCAGATATTTCTTTAAATTTCTAATATGAAGATAAAGCATTACCTAAAAGAGGAGGAGAAACTTTTGAAGTTAGTGGACTGGAGCATCAGCAGATGAAGAAGAGCTAGACCTGGTGAAGGCGGTCGCTGGTGTGTATATATGTGCTGAGAATCCAACCCCTTTTGTCCTTTTCCGCTCTTTCATTCTATAAATCTAAATGGAGGCTTTTCTTTTTCCTCCTTGATTTCATTTGCTACCTTGGCACTGCAGACCGTACGACTGTACATCTTTCATAAAGTGCCTTGAGATGTCTCAGCACAATGAAGTGCTAATTAAATTGAAGTTGTTGTCAAAGTGGGAGAGGGAGCAAGAGTTCAGGGCTACCTAGTTCATACACTAGTTCACTTGATGGCTTTAGTGGAACTAAACAGGAAAGCTTCAGGCACCTGTGAAATTGCAAAAATTACGCTAACTCGCRTTAGCTGCTCTCCAAAGTTTATTGATTCAGTCTGGATGCATACTCAAAGCCAGGAGTTAACCTTAGGTAAAATCTATTGAGTCTGTAGGAATGTGTCAAAAAAAGAAAAAGAAAAAAAAAGGTATTTCCAGTGTCTTAGGGCTGTATCTGTTTTTTTCTGCTTTCAGCAAGGTGACAAATTTCACCAACACTGTCCCCATCTTAACTCTTCTCCCTTGCGACTGCACTGCATGTGTTATGCTGCTGTTTAGTAGGACTCTTCATAGAAGAATATGTTGTGATTGGCTGCTATTGACATCCAAATGAAATTTGGATGAGAAAGGTTTTCATTCCACACGTGATTTTATATACATCCTTAATTTCCTAAGAGTTCCTGCAGTTGTATTTCACAGCTAGCCTCTACATTTTAATTTTATACAGCAATTTAATGTTATCTAGAATGCGTCACTTAATGTCATGCTACTTAAATTGTAATTGCATTCAAAAATATGTTCATTGTTATGAAAGCTCTTATAAAGGAAACTTAGCAATTTATGTTTACCTAAAGCTTTATAAACAGAGCTTTACCTCTGTGATAGTCAAGGGAGTATCTTTCGATCAGGATGAAGATCGTAACTAGCCAGGTAGTAAGATGACCAGGTAAACACCATGGACTCCGAAGGCTTCCTGTGAATTCCTTAAGTAACTTGTTTTTGAAATTAAAGGTTTTGTATAAATTGGGTGTATAACTTACAACAAAACTAGCTGGACTAAGATTAAGTTGTCAATTGCATGTCCTAAGTTTATCTTTATGAAGAAAAACAAAAGGAAAGAAAGAAAGGGAAAGAAAGAAAAATAACATAGTATTGGATTAGTTCAGATCTTTGTTTTGGGTTTGTTTTAAATTTTAGAGGGATTTTATCAGTTTCTAATTTTTTTTTTTTGACATGCTGGGCATAAGTAAGCCCAACATTTTAGGATTTTGATCTCAGTAGCACTGGGAGCACTGGCTTTGTAATAACATCAGATTTGGCTAAATCAGCTCTGCTAGGTAGTCTGGCTCTGTTCTTAGATCTGAGGCAGGAACTAGGACACATGGAGAGGGTCAGAACTCAGAGCAATGAACTCCAACAGGAGTAGAGGTCAGAGGGGGGCCTGATGCTTGTCGATTATTGACTAACCTGCCGAATGACAGAAGATGCCATCGTGATTAAAGCTACCTTTCCAAGCAGCCCAAAGTCTGTGGCAACTACGGGTAATCCGACCATCTGTGAATGCACCTTCCAGTGGTATTAGCTGAGAAATAGCCCTTCTCTTTGCATGCATCATCTGGTAGCTCAGGAGTTTGGTTCTGGCAGGTTAGGAAGGTCAATATAGGCTGAAATGACACAGTCACGATGTGTCATGTAAAAATCCAAGAACAAAAATCAAAGGGGAACTGATGAGTGGGAAACTGGGGACTCCGCTTCAAATCTGCTGCTGTTATTAGAGTTTGGGTCTTGCTTTAGTATTTTCTCAGCTCCCTACAGGCCCTGCATTTTTCCATCGCCTCAGCTTCTTAGTGATGGATATTGTGTTTCCAGGAAGGCAAAAAACACTATAGTGAGAAAAGGAGCCTCAGTATCCTCCTTTCCCCAGTGCTGTTTTTAGGACCTGAAATCGCCTRGATACAGGGCCCCAGAGCTGTTACATGAGGACAGTATCGATTCAGTCAATCAGAGGGAAAACCTACTGTCAGACTCTCAGACCTTTAACCTGCTCCTCAGAATTATTAGAAATCCCAAATCTCTTTGCAGGCCTTTTCTATTAGACAGATATTCCCATGTTTTGATTTTTTTGCTCCAGAAGTAATTTTTTTTATAATTACCTTCATTGAACTGCACTTACCATCTGTGAAGTGAGAGGCACTTAAATGATTTATTAGCCTGGGCTCCTAAAATGTGCTGAACAGCATGGGATTGATCTGGCTGGTGACAAATACAGGATACATGACAGTGGGTAGGTGGCCAGTGTTTGATGGAGCGTCGTGCTGCTCTGCTGGGGCATCGCTCTGTGCGGCTCCGTTGGCTTTCCTCCAGTTGTGCAGCAGATCAATAAAAGGCAGGTGTGCCTTGCCTCAGAAAGACAAAGAAATGTCTTAGAGCACCAGTCTCCTCTTGAAAAAAATTATGGGCCATTGTGCCTCTTGTTTCGCAGTTCTCCATAAGTGCTGTAAAAGGTTTATGGCGGCAAAAAAAAAAACTTTTCTAGAGTCCAAAAGCTTATTCAGATTCTCTTTTGCCTGTGCACTGGTTGAAATTTGACAGACTGATTTTGGTCCTCACATAGCCATTCTCTGTTTCTTCTCTTTCCAGTAGTATCTGTGGTGTGTGAGATGCTTCCCATCCTCTTTCCTCAACCCTGTGCAGCAGCATTAAYGTTCAGTAGGGCTCTGTAGGGGTAGCTTAGCCTGGAGCAGGAAGCTAAGCTCTGCACATCTAGCTATGAGCATAATTAGAAGACAGTAGATAGCAGTGAGTGTAGGCACTGCTTGGGGAGTGTGGTTCCTAGCTGAGCACGTGGGAAGAASGAATATCTGCCCTTCATGCAAGTAAAATCCTGTCTCTGGTCCTACGCAGGGGCTGCTGGCTTTGGCTCCAGTGCATTCTCATCTGAAGAGGAGAGGAGACCGTTTTGCTTCCCTGAGCAGCAGATGCTCCCCACTCTGCTGACCTCAGGACTCCTCAGGAGCTGGGATGGAGCAGCTCCTGCTTTGGCAGTGCCGGGATGCCACCAAGCAGCTCATCAAACCCGTGCAAGGGACTGCAGGTGAGGCAGCCTGCTCTGTGGGCATTGCCCGAAGGGTCTGCACTGCAGCCTTGGCAGGGCAGTGAGGGCTGCAAGGCTGGCACTGGGGCAATGTGCCTGCCAGAGTCGAGCAGCCACCTTTCCCCTTCCTTTAGCACAGACTGAGAGGGGAAAAACATCCCATGTGAAGACTCTTCCCATTGCTGCCCAGTTCAATGTAAGCAGAGGAGCATGAGGGAGCACAAAGGGGACGTGGATGTGTTGGCTTAGTCCAAGCCATGCAATAGCTTGGACCAACACTGCGGTTTAATAAGCTGGGCTCTGTATCTAGCTGATGTTGCAATAGAAATAGAAAATAGAAACTGGGCCGGCAGCTGGCACTGGAGGAGCTGTGTGGGGCTCTCTGAGGACCTTTTGCAGTAGCAGCAAACTCGGRAGCTGAACCGATGCAAGTTGACAGCGATCAACTGCAAAGCTGCCTCATGGCCTTCCATGTCCCCAGCACTCCTCCGCTGCCTCGGGCAGTGCRGACCAGATGCGTGATGCCAGCCCTGCCTGGTGTGGGACAAGCACAGGGCAAAATCAGGTAGCAAATGAGCCAAGAAGGAACTGAGAGGGAAAAGAATTGGGAGGAGAGGCTGGAGGGCTGTGTGGGAAGGACAGGGTTAGTAGAGAGTTCAGTGTTTGGTTGATTGGGAGTTTTGCCTGTGTCCTTGGCTCAGCCTTACACTTGCAAGACGGCCTGGAGGCTGCTAGGAGGAAAACCCCACCAGGGAAAATTATGTGGTWTGTAGGGAACTTTGTGGACAAAGTGGTGAATGTCCCTCAAAAGGAGGGGCAGCAGAAAGGTTTGAAATCTATATAAAGCTGCACTATAATGTCCTTTTCCGCCACATTTCTACCAGGCAGGGAAGGGATGTCTGAGCGGTGGGTCAGATCCAAGCTCCTGGGATTCAAGTGCCAGTTGCACAAACTAGCATATTTGTGACCATGCTTGTACTCTGTACCCAGGTGRCCTTGAGCTAAATTTTGGAAACTGAACATTCTTGTTTACCTTGTTACACGTTTTTCTCTCTTGTAACCGTACTTGTTCTTAGCAGCCCAGTTGTACTGCTTTTACCTCCATCAATATCCGCTTCCCCTGCTGTGTAAATCCAAAACCAGACATTGTTGATCAATTTGCTCCCTCCCCTCCCAGTTTGGGAAAATCTCATCTCTCCTAAACTAAAGGTTCTCATGTCTCAGACGTGGAATCCCGGGAAAATAAAAACTCAGGTAATTTTTGTCTTATTTGCTAACTCATCCATATGCCCTAAAGGGAACAGTGTGGCCGAATGAAATTGGTCAGAAGCAGAGACAGATGGCAGCGTGTGATCTGGAAGGAGCACAGGCTTTTACACCCAGAGATGCGAAACTGTAGCCCTGAATATTGAGAATTCCTTTGGTGAAGTTGGCATTGTCTGATTTATTAYCAAGGAACAAGATTCATTGAACAGAGGCTGGCCTCTATTCCAAGGATTAGCTGTCCTTTATTCAAGGATTAACTTCTTTATTTTGGACCTGGTTTTCTTCCATGAAATACCATTTTTTCTGATTGCCTTCAGAGAGTCTAGGTCCATTCCCRATGGCCAAAGAGCCCGGAGGAGCCCTGGAGTTGGCAGCATGCAGACCCGGAGCCTTGGCCAGCCCCATTTGCTGCAACCTTTAAAAGGTCTTTCAGCCCAAACTCAGATCTTGTCCTTTTCCCAAATTCCCCCCCTGGCTGCTGCTTGTAGACTTGCAGCCCAGGCTGCAGAAGCCAAGGAATTGATSTGGATGTGTTTGCTGCAGTAATTGCTATTGAGTAATGATTTTCTGGGTGACCCAATCCTTCCCCGGAGCGGCCGGYGTGCTGCTTGCTGCTGCCAGGCTCTCCTTCCCTCCGAGCTGTGTCGAGCGCTGATGAAAGGTGCAGATTTAACAAACTGTTCCCTGGTGAGGACCTGAGTTCAGCGGATGACGAGGCAGAGCTGGAGCCAGGGCCCCAAGCTGCCTGAAGAGCGAGAGGGAAGCAGAAGAGCTGTCAGCTTGGTTCAGGTTTCACTCTTGCTGTTTGCCATCCTCAGGTTCACAGGGCTTCAGAGTCCAAGGGAGCAAAACACACAAACAAAGGAGTGAGAAGGAGCTAGAGAAAGAGAGCAAGATATTTTTCCAAGCCTTGCAATGTCAACCCGTGTGCAATGAGTCTGTAGGGCATAACCCAGCGTAAACTGCCTTTGGGAAACTGAGGATAGCTCCCTTATGCTGAATAATTAAAGGAATCATACACTTTCCTGCTAGCTGCACTGAAGATGAGTGAGGTTTTTTCTCTGCACTGTTAACAGTGGCAGTGACATGTTCATAATGCTGTAACACATTTCTCTGCACATACAGCAGAGAATAGGGCTTGTGGCAATGGGCCAGAATCACTTAGATCATTTCACTAGGAGCACACCAGAGACCAGGGCACCCCATCAAGGAGCCGCTCTTTCCAGTCCGTAGCACCCCGTGTTGTGACATTTCTCTCGCTGTTGTCCCCCCGCATCACTGCTGACGACACAAAAAATGATTGTTGTCTTTAGATGTAAAAATCAGTTTAACTCAAGCCAGGGTCAAACTGCTGTCAGTGTATTCAGATATACGTTTCAACTTAGTTTTGTCGCCCTGTGAGATGGAAAATTGCAGCTCCAGGTAAGGTCAAACAAGGGTTATAAACTTTCTTTGTGAGCAATTGAGTATGAAACAAAATCTGATTTGCTCAGATGCAGGTAATGCTTTATTTTTCTTCCTCYTTAAAACACAACCCTACTTCTCCATGCTGGGCTTAAATAATTCAGCTTTATGTTGCAGGAGGACTTGAGAAATTTCAGCAATAATGCATGCAGAAGGCTGGCTTTTATACTCCTGATGTCTATGGGACTCTGCAGCATCCCGGCGTGATGTGGGTGAGTGTGTGTACATGGGCTTTTTTTTTGTACTCGCGTATATCCTCACACACCCGCTCCTTCTGTATGAATTGATTATGTAACCCAGATACCTCCTAGGGATCTCTGTTTCTCTCCGCGGATCTGGTACAATTTGTTCTTGAAATTACTCTAGCAGTTGTACAATCCTGTGTTAAACACCCCCACACTGATACAGACTGAAAGCTGATAGGCCTTAAAACAAGGTGGTGCTTAAGTGTCTTTATGCTCTCAGAATATTCTCTGCTAGTAAGATTGCCTAATGTTATTCATCTTGCAATTATTTTGCAAGCATTAAATAATTTTTTTTGGATCGTACCTTCTTAACACAGTTAAGGACAAGTTATTCTTGTGGCATAATAGAAAAAGCTTCAGCTTTGCTGCAGGGAATGTCCACAGTGAAGAGAATGAGATGTCTTCTCAGCTGTTGAAAGCATTGGACAAACACTTGGTGTAGGTCCTTTTTCATGGAGGGAGAAAGATTAGATAACCACCCGAGGCTCCTTTTTTTTGGTCAGCCTGAGGTGAAGCATAAAAACAAGCTCGTGGAGAAGTGAGAACTTGCTCTCAGCTCTCCATGTCAGTCACCATTTCAAGTATTGCATCCTCATCTTCTGGAGCAGGACACCCAGYGACAATGGAACCTTGTGATGGTATATCGTCCACCGTGGTATGTTAACACGTTTGCCTATTATTTATGTTATATGAAATTAATGTTTTTTACAGAACTCTCAGACTCCTCCTCTGCAGCTCAAAATACATTTTTATTTAGCTTTTGTTCTCCTGATGCCGTAAAAAGTGTGTCGTGTTCAGCAGTGAAAAACTATGCATGCTGAACATAACCCAAATGGCAGCTAAAGGTGGCAGCATCTCCCAAAGGAGGTTCTGAGTGCACCCAGGCACAAACTCTGAGGCTTAACACTGCTGCCAGAATGCTGCTGATGCATCTAGCATGGAATAAATATTAGCCACTGGGCATTTCTCCCAGAATGTCTCCTCCTGTACATAGTGCAAAACAGTCCATATTTATCTGCTTCTTTCRTCTGTGTGCATAAATGGTGGAGGAGGGGAGTGTTTCACAGGTTGTCCTCTGTCGTCCACACGCTTCTGATGTACATATTCAGTTGATGTCTCTTCTATCGAAGATAGTCTGGTTTTCTTATTTTTAAACCATGATATTTTATATCATTGGTTTGATTCTCTCTTAGTGTTTTACTCAAATGACAGCTGGTCCGTTTTACATTGTTTTCTTTGACTGATTCTCTCCCATTCTGCGTTCTCCACATGGGGATATATCATTTCTATGACTTTGTACTTAAAGAAGCATCAACCAAAACTGTTCATGCCTTTGTGCCTGTTGGCTTTCCTTTGCCTTCCAGTTTAGAAATCTGTCCATAACCTTCCTGATTTTGTGTCCTTAGTGCTGTTCTGCTCTTCTGGCACAGGCCCTCTTCTTCTWAGAAGTGTCCACAGCTCCTGACGAATCTGAGCTCCTGATGAATCAACCATCTTCTCAGCCAGATATTAACATTTGGCTTTTCCACCTCTCTTTCCAGTCCTACACTGGGCTACTGGACATGTTTTCAGGGAATCTTCCTGGTCTTCAATTCCTTTCGAACAGCCTAATTTTTGCTTCCAGAATCTCTTTCCTGCCAAAAGAGAGTAGGATCTTTCTCAACACTTGCTAAAAGCCAACTCAGACTCCTGTGGGATCTGTCACCTGAGTCTCACCCGTCAGGTCAGTCACCATGTAATCCTCTCCGGGGTCACAGTCCCGCCTGCCTATTTGTTGAGGATAGAAACCCCCTTCACGTGTGAACCCCATTTTTAGAGCTCCTAACTGTTGGCTGGAGAACGGTGTCTGAGTATGTGAGGAGGCCAAGTTGCAGATGTTCTTGTTGTTTCCTTCTGTGCTGACTGTTGTGACTCTCTGTTAAAGTCCTCCCCAGCAGAGCAGYCAAAGCCAGTTCACACTCAGGATTCTGCACTTCAGTCTCAAGGCCAGATATCCCAATGCCTTAGTCCTTTTTTAAATGTCTGCCTGCCAGATCTGAAAGGAGAATTAAGATCTCGAATGGTGTTTGCTCTATTACTTTTGGCAGAAGGCTATGAGTTTAAAAGGCCGTCTACAATTTTTGCTGTATTTTTATTTTGCTTTACAGCTGCCTGCCAGGCAGCCTGSAGCAGCAGCTTTGACTAGGCTGTGGACAAGTAGAAGATTCCAACAAATGGGCGTTAGGATCTGATGGACAGACTCCACCTTGCATGCTCTTGGGAGGCATCATGATTTGACATCATCTGCTCTCTGTTGCTATGCTTCATATCTCCTGTGTGCGTGCTGTGCAGCTGAGCTCCAAACAGAGCAAAAGAACATCTCCAAGGCAGCTCATGCATTCTGGTAGTCATTGGTTTGCTGCATGGTTCAGTTGTCTCCACATGTCTTATGGGCATAGTACCCAGGATCTAGCTGTTGAGGAGCTTTTGATGAGGAACATTTGATGATCCCCCCTTCTGAAGTCTGGCCTGCTAGGTTTTCAGATGAGATGATCTGTAGTCAGACATACCTAAATCATAGGATCCTCACAGCCTTGCCTGCAAGGTGGCATTTATGGTCTTCTCTAGTTTGTAGTAACTTCTAGGCTTGCAAGATTTTCAGGTGCTGACCTTGTTCTATTGACCTAGAGGCAGGGGAAACTGCTAGTCACYCCATTCTTAGGCTGCAATGGGTTTGTTTTATTTAAAGGCCAYTTCATGGCCTCGGCTGCAATTCCAGTGAGTCCTTTGGAGTCTGCTCTCTCTCAGTTCCTCTCTGCCACTCACCTCTGGGATATGCAGCCAAAAATGCAAGTTAATAAAACTGAAGAGGAAGGATGTTCTTGACACAGTGTTGGTAGAGCTCTGATGTTCTGGCAATGCTGGGAGATGCCACAATAGCTCATTTCACTGGTCACCGTTAGTCTGATTCTCCAGGTGATCTGTGACAAGGTGATCTGCTGATCACTGTAACATTTTCTAGACTTTCTGCCTCTTGAAAAAAACATTGCTTTCTGCAGCACTTTAGTCTGGAATTTTGTAAAATATCTGCAGTTTTCTTTTCTGCCAACCATACCCAASGGCCTAACCTATTTCTCTGGAGAGTTGCGATAAGAGACGATGGATCAAAATTGGAGGGATSCACGTGTGCCTGTGATGGGCATGGCCAAAGTACATTTCTTTTTTGACTTTGCCATCCTTCTCTGTCTCACCTAGTCATAAATAAGTTAAGTGCTTTGCAATCTGTGGAACGTGTTTTTCACATGACCACCATCTGGGCTGCTATTTCTCTGGCCTCTTGCACCTTTCTTTGTTGTCTGGGTTACTGATAGTTATTTATCTGGKGGTGGTTGATTTTAGCTTTCTCCATCGACTGCTCGACAAGTTACGCCTAGAAGCTTTCTCTAATTTTATCTTTGAGATTTACACTTTTTTTTAGCCTTAACAAGTATATCCAAGTTTTGCAGTTTATTCCTGTCACTCTGCTGTATTTCACTTTCAACAAGTGAGTGTTTGTGTATAGGAGGAGTTATCAGTCAGGAATAACTCCACTTGGCAGGAGTTCACATTTGGGAATTTGCTCCCTTTAGAAATGGGTGCAGATTATTTGCCCTGCTGTTTCAGAATGCGTGTCTTATCAGGCAGTCTTCAGACTTAACTCCCCTTTCAATTTTCTTCCTCTTATCTGAATACAGTGTCCTGTGCAGAACAAGCTCCCAGTTTCAGCTGTCATCCAACCTGCTTTCTGTTTCAACGGAGATGACTCCAAGGACTGTTGGACCAGTCCCTGAGAACACTGAACTGACAAAATCCATGTGTACTCCAGGTTTCACTTCCTTAACCCTCCTTTTATTGTATTTCCTCTTGTATTAATTGGGTATCTTTGTTTCTGAGCAGTGGGTTCCTTTTCTGGCTTTTTTTTTTTGGTTCTGAAATGAGGAGCACAGGTAAGTTTTGAACACAGAGGCACTCTTTCATGCTTAATAGATAAWATTTCTTCCCCGCAGCTGAGAACAGTGAGTTCTAAAGCTTCCTGCAGGCCTTGGTTCGGTGTGTGTCAGTGTGATGTGCTGCTCCACTTGGTTTGCTCTGCTTATGGGTAATTTGATAAGTGATAAACATGGCCTGCAAGGAATGCCAGCACTGTCGTTCATGCCATTCCAGTTCACATCTTCATTTCATCTGGAAAAGCCACTGTGTCAGCTACTAGTGGACTTTCTAGCTTCCCTTGCTGAAAATAGGCACTTGTCTCTTCAACTCTTTTGTGTAGGTGAATGACATCCTATGATGTTTTGAAATTACWATTTTTTTATTTAGCATTAAATCTTAGGCAATATTCTTTTACTTCCATGAGCTGGGGTATGAGATAGATATCACRGGCTACTATTGTCTGTGGACTATAGATGCGTACCCTTGAATTAAAGCACAACATTAGAATTGAGGGTGATGTGACTTGTGTTTATAGATGAAGGTTAAAAAGAGAGAAGAAGAGAGAGTAGCTAAAAGAATGGAGGAAAGAGAAATGCTAAAGAAGCATCTGTAAAACACTGAATTCAGCCCAACACTGACCTTCTGCTTCCTTCACTCCTCCATCCACATTTTATTCAAAAAGCTTGCATTAAATTTCATTATACAGAAAACTGAAGTTGTAGAATTGTCAGATCATAATAGCCAGCTTAGCAAGATGCTAGCACTTTAGCATAATCCTGACCACTTCTCTTAAGTTGCTGCTTTTCTTTTTTTCCTGAAGCTTCCTCTTCGTTCGGTATCTCCACACTCCTGCTCTTACACTAGTCATTTCCATTCCCAGTTGTTTTTTGCATCTTACCACATGTGCTTCTGCTCGCCGCTTCTCTCATCTCTAATAAATTTCTTACCCTTTAGTTTTAATTCTCTTTMAAGGAGAGGATCCACCAGCACTGGAGCGTGCCAGCAAGGCTAGCAGCAGCTTAGCCAAGGCTGTGCTGTGACTTCTCSCTCAAAACTTGTTCAACTCTTGCTAGACAGGCCTGTGTTTTTTGGAGAAGTCATCTGAACATAATGGAATTGGAGTGACGGGGGAGAGGTCAAGTGTTACTGCAGATCTCTAAAAGGCAGGAGATGGGGTCTTTCTTGCGATAGACTTGCAGAAAGTCTAGGACAGGACCAAAATCTAAAGCCGCAGCCTTTTGGGTGCTTTTCTTCTGCTATGGTACGAAGGGCAGCACAGCTGGAAAAGGCCCTGGCAGCTATGCTTGCATCTGCCCTATGTAAACCCGGCTCCACTGCACTGGGTGGGAAGAGCCCAGTGGAGCCCACATGCAAAGCTGGTCCTAACCTGTGGGTTCATGTTGCAATCTCGGGGTGCAGCAGAAGGGATTCTCTGTTTTCCAGTAGTATGAACAAGGCAGATCCGCCCGGGGACACTTTGTGCGGACATGAACGYGGGAGCGAGGCTCGTTTTGGGGCTTGGATGTGGCTGTTGGGTCTGACTGCTTGTCACATAAGTGAAAAATCGCGAGTGCCAGGCCGGGTTTGTGGAGCTGGGCTCGCGCCCGCGGCCCAGACCTACCACTGCTTTTAACACTAGAGGTCACTCTGTGACCAGGGATGGGAGCCGGGCATGTGGGGCCTTGCGAAGGTCAGCGGCTGCTAATCCGCAGAAATTGCTCAACTACAAGCAAAATTTGTACCTAATTACGGGCCGCTTTGATGGGGCATTGCCTCTATCCTTAGTTCGGAGTACCGATTTTTTATGGGGCAGGGGAAAAAAAGAATTTAAGTGACATGGTTGATAAGAGCACCCCGTCCAAGGGCAGTGTTTTGGGCACAAACTCTGGACTCTTTGCAAGTGTTGGGGTGGGCAGCATTCCCTGCAGCGTCCCACTGCCTTGCACCTCCCTGCCTCCCTCCTGTCCCCCGCTCAATGCCAGTTTTCCTGTGAGCATGGGCAGGGATTCATTTAGTCAATGCTGCCTAGCAAGCCTGGGGAGAAAGATAGATTTGAAACAATCACCAGACATCTGTGTACTAAACTCCGATGAACCTATATCGAAAGGATTTAATTTTATTCCCTAATAATCCCTTTCCTCTCAAACAGGTCAGACTAGAGAGGCTGTCGCTGCAGCCTCGCGGGTTTGTTGTTACTGATTTGAGGCTGGTTGGTCGTGCACAGCGGCTGTGGCATCTTGGTGAAAAGTCTCACTTTTATTATAATTTTATTGAATCTTTTGCTCTGGCTACTCAGGGACGGTCTCTCTGTTTTGCAGACTCCCTGCAAATACCTCTGCAGAACCTGTGCTGAGGGAAGGATTCATGTGGCTTCTTCCCCTACCCCTGAAGAGATGGATGGTTTTGGGTCAGCTGAAATTGCTTGTAAATAGATGTTTAGCAATTAATTTAGATGCAATTTAGAAAGCAAAGAACAGTGGCTTTAAAAAAAATACTGCTCCCATCTTTGATTTTTTTTGCTCCTTACTGCAAAATATGACTCAGTTTGACCAATAAATAAAGCATGTCTTCACCCTTCCCCCAGCCTCCCAGYGGAACAAAAGCAGAGTGCTTGATATGAAGCTGAACGAAACATTTCAGTTGACCCGAAGCATTTTTGCAAAGTTTATTTTTTTCGCTTTGGCCATGAAGGGAGAAGGCAATTATATGCACAGCTTTATTTGTGAGCCCTTTCTTTGCTCCTGTGAGGTGCCTGCTGGTAGGGGAAGGAATGTACCCCAAATCCCATTTTCTGCATGGAACATGCCATTAATGACCTTGTTTTGCTGGGGGTTTCTAATGCTCTCACGGGGGTTTGGTGGCAGGAGGAGGCTGTGCACTTCCCCCATTAGGGCAGGTACCTGGTTGGGGCTGGATTCCACGGCGGTGCAAACCTCTCACAAATCTAGTCAGAAATAATTGGGATAACAGGGACTCCTTAGTCTTCATTCAGCTGAGGGTCCCAGGACGTCAGATTTGACTTTGCTCTTGAAGCCAGCTAATGTACTGGAAATGCCTTCATTTTCTCCCTCTGGAGGCATGGGTTCAAATCTGTCATAAATTACAAGTGACACAGGTTCAGTAGCCKTAATTAAATCCCATGAGGTTATTTTTTGTGTATCAACACTCCCCTCTGCTGCCTTGTGCCCCGTTTGGAGCAGCTGAAGGGCAAGGAGGACTCCAGCCCGATGGCCGCAAGTTCCCAGCGCGGTGTTAGGCAGGCTGGGGACGGTCAGGCTGGGGATACCCCCAGCCCCTCTCCGCTCTGGTATCAATCTTTCCTTGAACTTGTAAGGCAGTGTCTATTCCTCGTACATTTAAAGCATTCAAGCCCGTGCGAGATCATTGTTCCTTGTAGGGAGATAACCGACCGTAGAGGATTTCTGTTATCTGCAGCATCTCTCCAGGCTGGAACCCATCGATTTCCGATCTCCTCTCTAAAGGTGTAGGATAGGGGTGATCGATGCGGCGGGGCCCATGTGAGTAACGTGTGGCCCCTAATCTGCATTATCAACAGCCCACTTGCTGATATCCTGAGCTGACCTGGTCATGACTGTCTCTTAGAAAGATAAATTCGCTGGCTGTTGCTAACATGAGTTGAAAGCCTTTAAAATAGGAGCGAATCAGCTTCAGTGCTGCTCTGGCAGGGAGGGACTAGGTTGATTCAACCCTCCCTTAAGCTAATGCTTTTGTAAATGCACTATATGTTGCTAGCATTTATTTTCGCTTGGATTTAAATTAAAAGCTTTAATTGGTCTCCTGACTTTTTCTAGCAGCAAGCTTAAATAGGAAAAAGAAAAAAGAAAAAAAGAAAGCTAAAAAAAAAGAGCCCAATAACATGCCACTTAGAGAAGAACTGTTTAGAGAGCAGGTTTTTATTTAATAAACAGTGATCAATTGAATTGATTAACCATGAACACATTACAGCAGGGTTTGTTGTTGCTGCTGCTGATAATTGCAGTTCATGTGCATGAGAATATTAAATGGCTGTTTGCAGGATCATTTTCATGCTCTTTTCATTTAACAGAATGGAGAAAACAACAACTGTTGACAGTGATTTTGGTTAGGACTCAAGTGCTGCAGACTGTGCCCTCAGGATGCCTATGCAATAACTCTATCAATTGTGGCCATTTACTCTGCACTTCCAGACATTTCTGCAAACCTTGCAGCTGTTTTTTTACTAATTCGCTTGGTAATTAGATCTTATCACGCTGGTTCCRTGGCTTTACATAAACTGTAAGCATTTGGAGCTGCCATGTAAGACRTTTTAGACTTGCCTGAGTTGATCTGCAGTGCTCTGCAAAGATCAAGGTATTCTCAGAAAGCAGTAGAAGTACTGAAGCAGTTGTAACAAATTAGTTCCTGCTGATTTAAGAACATTGCCATAAAGGAAACGAGTTCCTTCACTTAAATTAACCACTGGAAGCCAAGCAGCCTTGATGAGTTTCATTCTGTAGGATGCTGAGCATAAACTAGGAACTCTGCTCCTTCTGCTCTTCTCTCCCTCTTTCTCTGATCAGCATCTTTGCCTTCAGTGGGAGTGGAAGCATCAATAAAAGTATTTTATTGTTTTTGATATCACATGAATGTTAAGGTTAGGGGAAAAACATGCAGCTCATCTCCAAAGATTGATTGAGGTCTGTCTGGGGCTCCCTGCTTGCCATGGAGGTGACCATGCAGTAACCAGCTGCAGAGCTGGCTCCATTCAAAGCAAGAGAGAAGTCTGCAAGGATGATCTTCACTCCTATAGCAGTTCAAAAAGTTGTTATAACTCAGTTCTCAACAAAATCATGGCTATATCCTAGTTTGTACCTGTGCCAGCGATGCTATTATGGATCTTTGGGTGAATATTAAATTTATACTGTAAAGTGTAATAATTTCATAAAAGGAGTAATTTGGATCAGTTGAATATTCTCTGCATATATTTGTGGTGCAAATRTTGGCACTTTCCAGAAGCTGATGCAGTAATAAATCCCTTAGAAAAAGCCAGAGCGCCCAGCAGAAGGGCATTCTGTATCACACAGTGACCTTCAGCCCCAGAGACATAGAAATATAAATGTTTTTACTGCCTTAGATAAATGCAATATCTGGGGGAAAAAAAGGAACGTAAATATAAACGACAGATATCCAGGTATATCAGGCATTCGGAAGTTATTTCAGTAGTAAACCCTTGAGAAAATTTTTGCTTCAGCGTCAACCTTTGATTCAAACATATTGCAAGTTTAGAAAAGGTTGGTTTGGAATTTTTCGAGTAGCACTACTGTGCCTCCCAAACGAGTCCTCCAACCCACGCAGGCCTAATGTGCTCATAAATTTCAATGATGGGGCTGATATAAGCCCTGCAGGGGGATGGATCTCAGGATGACTGAATGATGAGAGCAACATGTGCCCTTGGGATTTTAATAATAGCAGCAATAATACCAATAATATCTCTCTTTTTTTTTTTGAATTTAAAGGAGTGAGCCCAAACATCTGAGGCATGTCTGCATTGCAGAATAAAGAGATAACAACCCCAGTTCTGGATAAATGAAGCTGAAAGCTGGGTGAGGAGTGATCAGGCCCACGTGACAATCTCATTACTGCAGGAAGCAAGTGCTTTAATTCAGAAGTAAAGCTGTGCTCCTGTCCCAGAGCTGTGCTGCCCTGGGACAAGGGCTGCTCCCTCCTCAGTGCTGCACAGTGCCAGGCACTGTGCAGATATCCCTGTAGAGGTGTAGGAGCTCCTGAAGTGATCCGGAGTATTCATGTGCAGCAGGACAGTTTCCCATGGATATGCTCCTTGGTCCAGGCCTGGGGCTTTAACCAGGTACGTGTCTCCCCTTGGCTGTACGGTAAAGGCAGCAGCGGGGAGGAAGCTCTTTCCTATTATACGGGAGGAAGAGAATTTACTCYTCAGGTTCTGAAAGCTCTGTGTGCACTTCAATATGACGGGGACAATTTTAATCAAAGAAATGTACTGTGGATGTCACCTGCATTTTTATCCAGACCTSTTTGACAGAAATAGAATTGAGAGCATTGCTAGAGACAGGGCAGAAAAACCCATTCCCAGATTCATTTCGCCTGCTGTTTTGCTGCTTTTGCATAATTACCTCTAAACATAATTATGGGCAAGACAAATGACATTTTTAGCTTCAGTCTTTAAAGACAAGAGTTAATTTCAGGCTTTGACCAGAACTATGTTAATTAGCCTCTACTCCCTCTCTTTGTATGGAAGTACATCAGCCAGGACTTAGCATAGGTTGCCTCTCCTGTATCTTTGAGTAATGAAAGGACACGGCATGGCAACCGAATCAAGGGCTGCTGCATTAACAAGGCCACGTTTCTGCCCATTTATCATCTATTAAAGGTGCACTAGTTTGTAAAGTAACACCACCTTCAGCAGGGCCACCATGAACGGCTCCTCATTTATTTTCTGCATGGTTTAAGTTGGAGTTAGACCCACCTTGTACCTCCGAGGTGACAGCCAGTAAGAAAAAGTACACTAATTGAGACATCTCAAGGGAGAAATAGAAGAAAACTGAAAAGGTAATTAGAATGAGAGGATTTCAAGCTGGGTAAGTAAAATCGAATGGAGGTGCATATTAGGGGCTGTTACAGATGAGAAAGAAAGTACTTGGCGAATAAAAAAAAAAGAAAAATGAATATTAGAGAACAGAGCACCCTTTTCACACTTGAAGAATAGAGGAGAGAGATAAAAAATAATGTAACAGTGGAGACACAGGCTGGTTAAAAAAAAATCCTCCAGAAATATGAAGGACATATTTAAATGTGAGAGAGAAAGAATGGGGAAAAATAATAGAGCAGATCAATTACTGGAGCTGTAGCCAAGGAAAGTAAAACTGTCAGGAATATTTTTGGAGCTGTGGAAATGTCTCCTTCCCTTGTGGGGGAGGTAGAGTGTGTTTGGTGTGTGCAGGAGGGGTTTCTTTGAGGGGTTAACTCAATATTTGAATTTGTTGCGGTGTCAGTAGCCCAAAAGGAGAGCTGGGATGAATGCTCACGTGAGCAGAAATGGATTAATTAGATGGCATTTAGCACAGCTGCTAGCTAATACTAGATGTTTTTCTAGTGCATGGAGGCGCTGCCCCTCCACAATACTGTCTGCATGTCTCTTTGGCTTCCATGCCAAGAGTTAATGACATGGTAAGGGACAATCTCATTTTTTTTTGCTTTTGAAACCTTCCCATACCTGTTGAAAAATAGTCACTTGCGTTACCACCAAGATATTCCCACCTCTTCATTAGTACATAGAGGAGATGGAGAATAGTTTCCTCTTGTCTTGAACCAAGAACATAGGAGACCCCCAAGCCAGGGCTGTCATGGATGAGTTAACCCTGAAAGACCCATGGCTTGAAGAACCATAGGGCTGGAAAGACCAACGTATATCTATATATCATGAGGCAATACTGGAAAGAGGCATCAGAGCTAACCCTAAACAAGAAAACTTTGCTTGCAGCCCCCAGCAGATGATGCAAGGGAAATCAGAAGTTATGTGTCTGCTTGTCTTTGTGGGGCTGGACATGTTCGTGTTCTCATTAGAACTTGTTTGTACAGTGTAATGTACAGCTAATGTATTTAACAAACAGTTAAATTATATCCTGAAACTTAATATGCACTGTCTTCAAAGTCAATACAGGCTTACTGTGGAAATGGAATCTTCTGAATCCAAATACAGTGTTTGTGTTTTCAGATATCTCCTGTCTCACTAGGGCATTTTTCCRCTCTATCTGCTGTTAGATTTTTCTTCTTCAATTCACTAACAAAACAGGTGGAAAATGTTTGCTGCTTCATAAAGAAAAAAATTGTACTGATTTCTGCTGGAAGTTTTGAAAACTTTGGGGAAGTTAGTGACACACTGGTACTGCTTAAAAAATTGGAGCACTTAAAATCTATTTTCATGTTTCCTTTTTTTTTTAATTTTTAAGAGAGCTTGCCTAAAATCTGGAAAATATGAACCTTTTAATTACATTGCAGACCCTGATTCTGTTCTTTCTGAGAAATACCCAGAGGCAGTTGACAGCTTGCTAAAATTGAAGGAGAGGAAGAAACGTTCCCAGAAAGTTAAAAAGAGGATTTCAACATTCAAGGAAAAGGCAGGTATTTCAAAGTAAAAATGTGTCAGTGATTTAAAACAAAATGGAAAACTAGTCCCTGAATGTAGGCATATCTTGACTATTTCACATTATTTTAAAAGTCATTTGTATGGCAAGAGTGTTTGTGAACAGTCAGGATTGTAACATTTTGTGCTAGATGCTGTTCAAAGAAAGAAAGAAAATGTTGATCCCCACCCTAAGCTAATTAACTTAGCTACACAAATGCTCTAAATATGTATTTTCAGGATGTGATGTGAAATGAATGTGTACTTCTCTTCTGCAAGATACGGTCTTCTGCACAAGAAAACAAGGGCTAGTTCAGTGGAAAATGACAGTGCTGTTAGTACCAGAGCTTCAAAGATCACAAACTTGCTCGAAGGATTTGCAAAACAAAGAAAACCCTGTGATAGAATATTCTTCTTCATTCATCATTGGAAACCCTGCATCTGAAAGTGCTAAGGACAAATTATTTTCAATATGAGATAGCCCTGGGGGATTTGATAAAAGAGGCTTTTCTTTTCCAGCTGGCTAATGAATCGTGGTCTGCAGAAGACCTCAGTGACTTGGACAGCAGTTCTGCGACTCCCCCAGACTCAGTGAGCTCTTGTGATGCAGGGAACCAGAATACAAGGATGTGTCACTGGCCTGAACCAGTATGGGAGTTGGGTAGACAGTGCTCATTCATCAGCTCTGCAAGCCAGGAATTCTCCGTGGGAAAAGTGGAAAACAAATTAATATCCCATCTCCAAGTTCCTGTAGGTTCTCCAGTCCTGAACTGTTCAAAGTAAGGAAAGCAGCTTTCGTAGCTGGGAGAGATTTGTCTTGCTGCCACTGCAGCTAGCATTACACAGATGGTTTTCTCAAAAAGTAAGCTAGTTGGGAGTCTGTTTTAACACTGTTAAACAAGCATTTACCAGAGCCATTTTCTGAGGTCCAGGTTGAAGATTTGGGATTTACACCTATGTCCCTGAGACAGATGATTAACCCTCAGGAGCACAATAACACTGTTACAGACCTACAGATCAAAGCTTTGCAGATCTGTCACGGCAAGAGCAGTGCTTGGACCTACTGCCCTAAYAGAGCACATCGACAGACTGTCTTCGAGGCCCAGCAACAAGCCCTGTGTTTAAAAGAAGAGGAGAGAAGGGAAAGAGGGTTTCTATTTCACACCCAGCACAAGAGAAGGAGCCTTTTTTTCTTTTTCCTGTGATAACCAAAAAAAGAGCACTCCTGTGGTTCTCGTGGCCCCTCCGGGGTAATGGTTGCAACACTAGACTAAGTTGCATTTTGTCCTTGCACACTCTCCCTAGTGTTGGCAGGTCCTCCTCCTCTCTTCACAACATCTCAGGCCCTGAAGAGAGGATGTTGCACCTCTGTGCAGCCTGGCCCCTATTTACCCAGCAACAGAAGACAGGAAGCGACAGGGGAGACAACAGAGCTGCTACTGGACTTCCATCCATCCATCCATCCATCCATCCTTCCCCCCGGCCCAGCTTGCTACATGAGGAGAGCCTACCCAAACAAAGAGCACCCTGCACTGTGGAAATCACTCTTTCTCCCAGCAACCAAAGCTGGCTTCCTTCCTCAGGAGGAGGCACAGACTTCTTTTGTTGCCTCCCCTCAAAATACCTTATACCTCTCCTTGACGGGCATTTCCTCCTGACACCAGCTGGGGATCCACTTACCAGCCACAAGATTGATCCCTCTGAGAAATGACAGCATCCAGCAGGCTCATGAATGACTGGTTTCCCAATAAAGTAGTAGGAAATTGTTTTCCCTCATGTCAATGATTTTTGTTATTTGTTTGCTCGTGCTGCTGTAGGGTGGCCCGTTGAGCTACATGGACAGTCAGCATATGGGATTCGTTTGAATGTGCTCCCATTTCCTTCCATGCAATTAAACAGTAACGCAGTGGATGGCCACAGATGTAAGCAAACAATGTTAAATTAGTTGTGTTATCAACAGCAATCAAGTCACGTGATTCCCTCTTTAATAATCATGTCTTGGTTGCACTCATAAAGAGTCTGAACTGGAGCAGCATGTCTCAGARTAGGCCCAAATATTTCAGGGTTCATTTATGGTCCAATTTATATTTAATAATCAGGGAGCTGCTAAATGAACTTCACTGTTCTTAGAGGAGACATCTGCCTGGCAGGGACTGCAGCGCTGTCACCAGACTGTCGCTGTTAACATTCATTTTGCGTAGGCTCTGTGAGCCACATTCCTCRCAAGCACCTCATTTTTCCAGCTGCTGCTTGTTATCTTTGCTTCTAAAAAGAAATTTCATCGATTATTTTTTGGTCGTTAAGCTCTGTTTTCTGTTTGGGGTGAATTTCTAATGGATGCTTGTGTATGATATGAGCATACAATGTATACTTATGTATATACACTTATTTTCTCCATCCCGTGATATTGTTGCCTCTGTCACTGTCCAGAGCTAGGCAGACAAATGAGYAGAACGAATGGAAACAGGATCATTAAATATCCCTCAAAGCTTCACCCAAGTGCTCGAGACAACTGGAGAGGACAGATAACAAATGCCCTCCCTGGCTTCCCTGCTGGGCACGCAATACCTGCACCAGGACTTTTGATATCCTTCAGCAGATAATCTTTGCGTTTACTCATCACCTGTCTGGATTTTGAAATTTTGCTTTTTTTTTTTTTTGTTTTTGAAAAGTTTAGCAAGTTTTCTGCTTAACTATCCTCTTTAATTGGACGGAAAAGCTCAGTAATAATTATTAATGCTAGGCACCGCTGCCTGTCAGCCTGTTTATTCCTTGCTACCTGTGAAGAGCTGCCCTTCTCTCCCTCTCTGCTCATTTCTTTTTTCTTTTCTTTTTTTAAGCAGTGAGAAAAACACCTGAATAATTGAGCAGGAACCTTTTACGTTATGAAACATATAATCAGCTGGCAAGGGTGAGATATCTTATTTCTACAGAATGTTAACTCAAGTATTACAAGTGACTGTGAGATTAATGCCGAAATGCAGGAGGTGTGGGTATATATTTYCCTCAGTGTTCAAGGCAGTCTCACCCTGGAGGAGGGCAAAGAGAAGACCCCGTATTGCTCACCATGCCTGCTTAATGTCATTTAATAATTTAAGTCCATTAATCGGTTAAGGTGAGGATTTAGTGTTGCTTGACTCACCACGGCCAAGTGGAGTGCTCTTCTAGGCTAAATAAAAAGATCTTAAAATATTTCCTTATTGCAAGAGAGCCAAAAGCCCAAYAGCTTTCTTCTTAAGAGGCTGCAGGTTTTAGTGGAGGTTACTATGCCAAAAGTGCTTAAGTAAACAATAATATCAGTACATCATAAGTAGATGTCTGAGAATATTAGCTGTTTATTTTGCTGACATGCTCTGAAGAGTCTACGGGGGGCTCTTTCAAGAGTCAGGACCTCAATGTAATATACAAGCTTTGATTCTGATATTTCCCTTGATAACCGTGCTCTACCATATTGGGGTCGGAAGTCAGCAAAGGTTCATTGGCTGTTGTAATGCTCACTGTCACCAGTAATAAGTACAAAGGACTTGCTTTAAAAGCTGGCTTATAAAACTTTAAGGAAACTTGGATTGCTTAAGTGAACTTCCAAGGCTCTTCAGGGGCCAAGTGCACTTTGGTTGTCTACTTATATTAATTTCACAGAGTTTAAAGGGTCAAGCAATGCAGTTGGTGATGCTTATTAATTTATGAAACACAGAATCTTGCACTATTTTGCTTTGACCACTTTCYTTCTCCTTTTAGAAAATTTAATATACATTAAAGCTTGCTAGACAAGGGCGCCCTAAAGGATTAAGACCAAAGTTCACAGCTGGACTAAAAGGTTCAAAGGCGTTGTATCCACTACACTGATTTGATTCCAAGAGACATTCAAACAACGGAACCAAAGTGTAGATGTTTGAATGTGTAAGGAAACACCAATTAGAAGAATACCACAAAGAGGGAAAGGATTGGGATATATTTTCCTTAAAATGTTAAAATTGATTGCAGGCTTTTTCTTTCTTTCATGGGGAGATGTGTTTGATCACATCATCTTTTGGGGTCAGTGGTTGTCAAGAACRTATTTTGGTGGTACAGTAGGGCTTGCCAAGCTCTAAATATTCATGCAGTCCTCATAACTTTACAGAATTTATTTGATTGTTGTGGCAATGCTGAATTGAGTTCTGGGTGGAGAAATGTAAGCCAGATGGAAGGAAGAAAAAAGAAACTGATAGCTGCTCCAGTAACAGGATTAGGAGTTAGAAACCTGAGATAATCCTATTCAGGGGTATTTTTACCGTCTGTTGTAGTGTACTTCACTGATAATTCCAAAAGTATTCACACCTAGACTCCAAATTTGATACTTAATTCAGGTGGCAAATGGAGTGTGATTGTAGAGCTACCCAGAAARTTGGACATCAGATTGGCAGTGTTGCTTGCTGTATGTGCTCTCCTTTTGGAGTGAACAAGAGGGAGAAGAAAATGTAGGACAGGAAAATTAAGTGTGTCTTACTGTATAGAAGATGGGCTTATTTAGGCAGAGTTGATACAAGGAGAAGCAAATTTCACAACTTTGTTGGCTGTGATTCCTGAGGCCTTAGGGAACACTCACCTTGAGGAAGCTGTTCTTCACTCAGAACTTCCTGCTGAAAAGAGAGACTCTAAATCCTGTAATGGAATCCCAGTGGCAAAGATTGTTCATATTGCAGCTCAAATGCTCATCATATGTTGGGAGAAAGCAGGTGATGGAAGAGAATTTGTAGTTTTCACGGGTAACAAAGGAGAAAAATATGGGAAGGCAAAACAGCTGGGCAGGAATTTAGTGTTACATTTCCGCCAGAGAACRGAATTCAGATTTCTAGGAATTTAGCAGCCTCCGCTTGCATYCTAAACCTTTTAAATAAGGTTGATGCTAGAAATCCAACAGAACACGTAAGAAAGGGGGCTTGTGTTGAACCCCTGTTATTGTTTCTTTGAATTTACCAGCTAACCAAAAATATTTTTCTTATAGGATGACCTCTATTTGATTTAAAATGTATTGTAACTTTCTTCTTTTTCTTTTTTCTTTTTTTTTCATAATTGATCAGATCAGCCTTAAAGACTAAAAGAGAAATCTACCTGCTCTGAATATTGCCTGAGGATTTAGAAAGGTAAGACAGAGATGAAAGAGTCGTCTGTAAAGCATGGTAGGAGAGACAAAAAAAAAAAGAAAGAATAAAAGAATGAGTTATTTTTGTCTTCTTCCAAGAGAGAACTTTTTGTTTTCCTGGGCAGGGTGTGGGAGATGTTCTGTGCAGGTTTAAGATGCTGATTTATCATGATGGGTGATGACCTTGATGGACTCAGCTAYAGTCTTGTGCACTTTGTAGTTCATGACTGGAGAGGATCCCCATTCTTTCCCCCGCTGACCTCCACTGACTTTTAACACAGAAGAGAGAGAGAGAAATGAGATCAGGGGCTTGCAAGCTTTCTGCAAATGTTAAATTGTCCTTTCCTATTTTATCCATGAGTTTTGGGCAAGTTACTTCTATTGAACCAAAATTTCAGAAGAGTCCACGCGACTATACTGGGGTTTTGGAACGCATCACTACTGTGCTGTGTACATCAGCTTGGTAATTACGTAGGCAAATGCTCAAATAGACATCCAAATAGCCATCTGAGTACAAGATTTTTCTAGGCCCTTGGAGCTGCATTGAAGTACAAAAGTGTAGTCATTTAAGTAGTAGGTCTTTGCTGTGCAGGCAGAGGTGAGTCATTACTTCAGTACTGGGTGTTCTGTAGGGTTTCTTGAGCATATTGTGAGATTGATTAGATGTCAAAAATTCACCATGAATATGAAACGGGAGAGCTAAGAGATGAACAGGAGCTGAGCAGACAATGGACTTTGCCCAAGGAGTAGGCATGCTTAAAGGTAAAATTGTCTTCCTACTATGGAAGACATACCACTAATGCTGATTGTCCTGTTATTTGAAGGAGCCTTGAAATATCACATTGAGCATTCACTCTATTAAGAGCTGAAAAGCTGGGTCTCTGTGATCAGAGACCAGTGAGTGCCTAGAGGTCATGTAGCTGCTTGGTGCAGTTCCTGTGTCGGAGCAGAACAAATTTYAGAACGCTGGGAATTTTTCTCCTGCTCTGATACCCTGCAAAGCAGTGACATTTCTTTGTTTGGCAACTTGATGTGCAATAAGATTGCATTATTTACCATGTGAATTGTATGAGAAAACTTCCTAATGACAGGTGTCAATCAAATAAATATGTGCTATCTCCCAATTGAACAGAAGTAACGCTAAAATTTCAATTGTGTCATTAATGAACGGGGAGCCCATGGATTTGAGAGCAATGGAAATCCGATGATCACTCACTCTGAAAGGGATGATTGTCAATCACACCTTGATGGCT
Source organism: Nothoprocta perdicaria (assembly GCF_003342845.1). Lineage (NCBI taxonomy): Eukaryota > Metazoa > Chordata > Aves > Tinamiformes > Tinamidae > Nothoprocta > Nothoprocta perdicaria. Next base: position 2,539,230 of record NW_020455488.1, on the reverse strand, counting down.
CCTGCTCACAGATATAATGAAGAAAGATTATCATTGCTCTAAGTGGCTGCAGCAACTCTGGGCAGCAGATAATAAAGACATTGACACAGTGAATGGACCTGCCTCCCAGGGACCAAGGATGTTAAGCAATGTCTCAGTGGTATTTTGGGTCCCCATTTACGTGACTGCAAGAAAATGGGAAAGAAAGGRCCTTTTTGTCCTGTGACATAATTAATTTCATGCCATTCTCCACAYTTACAAACTGAAAACTCAGTTATTCCTGACCAAAGCCATGGTAGTCATGCACTGATGATCCTTAGAAGAAGAAAAAGTGAAAGGCCTTAAAGCAAAGACCTCAGCTTAAAATGACACATGTACATAAGACACTGGCTATATATGGGTTTCCTCTAGTGGCTTTTTGGGATCCTGATGAGAGAAGGCAAATAATGCTATCCATGAGTGCAAGCCATTAGGTGTGCCCTGTGGAAATGCAGAAATAAAAACCTTCCTTTAGCWTTCCAGCACCTGTGAGCGGGACAGGCACTTCCTGGGGTGCTAAAGGCTGTCAGCAATTGTGCTGAGCACAAAGAATCTTTCTGTGTCTGTCGTGTCCTTCCTCACCGGAATTCATAGCTTCAATTAAAGGTGGCTGAAATGAACTCAGATATATGGCCCCATCTACATTAAAAGGGATGGTTATAGTTAATATGGCTCCAGTTCTGTTGGCACGCATGGTAAAGTGGGAAATAAGGAGACTTTTAAGACATACTTCTCTTTTATAAATCCAATAAAGCAGCCCAAAAGCTGCCTTGTTTAGCTGGCAATCACCTGGCTAAAATGGCTAGGATAGCAGCCTAGAAAATTTGAGAGGTGTCATAGCAAGAGAAGCTTTTTGCTTTCAAACCYTTCTAAATAGCCCAAATTTGTGTTATGTCCACAGGTGACATGATGCAGAGCTGATAGATTCACCTGCCCTTTTTTCAGGCAGGTGCAAAAGCTCTGAGTTTTGCTTTGGTTTTTTTTTTTTTGCATTTCTTGGTGAAATGCAAGCCCTTTTTCCTCCCCAAAGAGGGTTAAATCCTGCTGAAACAATCAGTCCCCAGGGGCCTGAGGCTGTTTTCTCTCATGTAGATATAAAAGTCAATCATACCAGCTGCAGATGAAATCACAGATTAAATCCTACTAATTAATTGCATGAACTTTGTTTCTGCCTGGTTTGAGATTCTCTCAGGCTTGCATAAATATCAGGACACCCATGCTATACACCTCAGCAGGGCTGTTGATTTTGCAAGGAAGGCTAACAGTTTTTGTGCCTAAAATAGCCATGCAATTACTTCTGGTCACGTGGCCTCCAAATAACAAGATGGATTCTGAAAAACAGTTATGTTTGCACGTGATTGAAAATCTGCCCTACATTGTTCTGCCAAGTTAGGCACTGATGCAGGTTTATGACCATATCGTTAATATTTTAGTACCTCATCAGTAACTGGTTGCTGTTAATATATAGTGAAATAGTGATATAAGGAGGGAGATGTACCCACTCGTTTGGCAGAATTTGCATTACAGCTGGATGGAATTTATAACACATCTTCTGCAAGCCACTGGTCTGAACTCCTGTTATTAATTTCTGCTGTGTTTATGTCTCCTTTATGTTCACTTTGGGCGATATTCTATCAAGTTTCCTGGCAGGCACAACAGTGGATATAGCTAATTTCAGCTGACTGCAGGAGAAGGACTTTGTAGAAAGTGCATTTTGAATTAGCACTAGTATTTGCAGCAAAAATCTCCCTCTGAGAAGTCTATTCCTCTCAGCCTGGCTTCAGCAGTACTTAAGTGCAGTGAATAGCCCTGTTGACTCCAGGTGGGCAGCTGTTTAATTACCTTCCTGAATGAAAGCCAGGACTRGGAAGCAAAACCCCAGCATCCGACCCGGGTGTCTAGTCAAACCACTTGTCTCCTGAATGCCCAACTTCTATGAGCGACCCACAGATTGTCCGCCCAGGCAATTTGGCAAATACTTCCTAGCCAAGAATAAATTTGAGGAAATCATCATTCCATGCACAAAGAGAGGTGAAATTTGCGCCGTGTCTTTCTCATGACTAAGCAGCTATAGCGTGGATTTATTCAGCCTGCCTCTTCCTCTTTCAATGCAACCAGCAATCGCGTTTTCCCCCCGTGTTTTATCTAGGAGCTCTGAAATGACAGGTCGGCTGGCAGTGTGCGCAGAGCGCCGCTGTGCCGCACGCGGCGCGCGGAGCAGGATAAAGAATGACACGCTCGGCTCTAAGTTACAACCATTTTTTTTTTTTCTTTTCACATCCGCATCTGCTCTTGTCCCTCTTCTGTTCTCAGATCACTCTTTGGCTTCCCCGAGGAATCCAGCTGTGTCATCACATTGTGTGGCATCCTAATATTTCATACTAAGCTGTAAGCCAATTAAGAATGACTACTTACCATGCTGAATCATAGAAGAGAAAAGGATAATGTGTCCTTCACATAACGAACCTCCTTTTTTTTTTTTTTTTTGGCAAGACATATAACTTGCACATTATATTTATAAGCCCTGGGCTTTTCACTCTGCCCAATTAAGATACAGCTTCCTTCTGTGCTGCTACACTATTTTAAAGGACTTGCTTACAGATAGATGCTTATGGAAAGTGCTGACCTGCTACCATTATAACTCCTACCACATTTCATCTTCAGAGACTGAAACACTGGACAAAACTAGGTGCTACAATCACCTTTCCCAGGGCAAGACCAGGTGTGCAGCAAAATAAAAATACTTTGTCGTGAGTTTCTAAGTGAGCTGGTCACCCTGGATGAGGGAATAAAAATTACTTCAGGCCACCCAGAGTTGAGGAGGATGCTGATTAAAGTCAAAGTGTAAAATAAAGTCTGGTATGGCTAAAAGGAAGAGAGATGAGCCACTAACTTGGGTGTTTGCTTGAGGTATTGAAGTAGTGTTTGGGATGTTTGAAGTTTTTAGCAACGAGCATCTAGGAAAGATACTAAAATTTATTTCCCATGCTAAAGCAATTAATGGGCTATTATGCAATGTGCTGAAGTTGCCCAGAGATCTGGGTATTCTAGCAGCAGATAGCAGAAAGAGGATGCAAAATGTGATTTAAGATTAAATGGAAAGATCTTAGCCTCTCCCTTTCTCCAGTTGCTGTGTTTCCTTTCCCTAAGTTACTAAGGAGCTATTGATGGTATTTACATCAGGATTTGTGTGCGAAGTCACATTAGGAGCTAGCTGTAAATCAGAACCTGGACCATGGATAAACACAGGGAGAAGGATGGCCTCAGCTTGGGCTTCCCRAAATGCATTATGCCTCACAAATCCAGCCAACTCCAGACATTCCTGTTGCTTTGTCAGCTYACAGAGATCGTCCACTGTGTTTAGGTGTAAGGAATAAGTCCACTGTGTTAAGGCTTCCTTTGTAAGGTCTGGCTGTATGCTGCTAGGATCGAATTCACATCTTGGCTGATACTTAGCCACACTTTCTTTCACAAACATCTCCTGGGCCCAGAAGGACAAGCAAGTTCTCCCACAACCTGCCAGGATAAGAAAGTGACAGAGAATCACTAACACCTGCACCTGAAAGCCTCAGCACATACAGCTGTAGGGGATCTGGGAGGAGCTACTTAGCCATTTCCAGGGTAAATGATCCCACCTGGGCTGAGCAACGTTGAGTGCTTGAACCTATGCGGTGAACTTTGTTGATCCTTCAGGATTGAGGATGTTACAGCCGAAGAGCCCTTGTGAGATGAAGGTAAAGGTTGGAGATGTTTTTCTTGCTAAGAGTTATCTACAATAAGCTGAACTGAAATTAGTTCTGCTATAAGTGACTTATGATTTTTCTGAAATATTGCTTGTTTATAAATGTAGGGGTTTGGAAACCTCTTGGCCTTCAAGAGAAGCCTGTGTGTTTAGAAGCTGTACCTTCTTGAATCGTTCAAAATTGTCTCAGCTAATCATTGCTAAAGGCCTTGCCAGCCTGCATTGCAAATTCCATTTTTTTTTTTTTAAATGTAGCACGTATATAATTCATGTGGCTTCTCTCCACGTAGATAAGGAGTTGTCTCAAATGTCRGTGTGTGTGTGTAGGGAAAGGATACCTGACCTAGAGGGCAGGAATATTGAATGTGCTAGTGTTGGACTTGACATTCTCCTAGTATTCAATGCGATAACATCAATCTCCGGGAACCCTCCTGGTATAAATATGGAGCTGCTGTGYTTAATATATATTTCCAAAGGAATTTCTTAGTAATTGAGCATTAAATGATGTCCACTTATCCTAAAGCGTTACCGTTTTTATTAAAAATTATAAATGGGCTTCTGCAGAAGAGAATTTACCAGATTCATACCACCATCTCTATTAGTCTTTATACTATAATTGTCATTGACCGCCTTTACTGTATTATTTCTAGACAGTTCATAATTTTCCCAGCTGAAGAAATGAAGATTTGTGAGCAAAGAAAGGCACTGACTGAATTATGTAGTGCCATTGATTTTTATGCTCCTTGTTTCACAGAATACATTTAAAAATCCTGCTGTCTCTGCGATGGGCCCYATTAGCACTCCGAGGCACTGGCAAGAGCTGGGTGGCAGCAGCGTGTGCTGTGCTGGAAATCCTGGCTTGTCGAGAAGGAGTCATCGGAGCTGACCTTGGGATGAATCTGCTGATGTCAGGTACGATCCAGGCAGTCTGGATTTGGGGGTGTTTGTGCCCAGTTTGTGTGTTGAAGTCAGCTGTTACAAATCCCTATTTGAAAAATTGGAAGTTGCAAGGATTGGTGACCTCAGAATTGGTGATTGGTGAGCTATGTGGGAGACTCTGTTGCTCAATAACATTTAATCCTTGGTGAAATGTTGGCATTTTCCGTCTCTACCCGTGATGGTTTTTGCACAGGCTGTCAAAGCACCTGCCCATGTGGCCTTCTTTCATTGGGGGTATTCAGAGCTTTTCATGTCTGAAGAGCAAAGACCTATGTGAATGATGTTTTTGTTTTGTGGGGAATACTGGTTATTTTACCTTAATATTTTGTCTCATTTGGGGATGCTTTTCCATAAAGCAAATCCTTTAAAAAAAAAAAAAAAAGTTAACTATAAAATGCGTTTTAATATTGAAAATGGGCAAGTTTTTGAAAATTGATGTTTATTTGCAAAAAAAAAAAAAAAAGAAGACCATCTATTAATTATTTTAGTTCTCTTGAGACTGTAAAAGAGGTAATTAGGTGTTCAGAGCAGAAATGATCTTGCAGAACATTGTTATTCTCTTCTATTGTCACTCAACAAGAAATAATGAGGCAGGAGGGGAAACCAATGGAAGTTGTGGCAAGAYCTGTGTGTGCACAAAGTCACTTGTGTGGGCTACAAATTCAGGACCTCTTAGCCTTGGCTGAGGCAATCTGCTGTGGTAGGGTGCAGTAGTTACCTTTCAGGTTCCTGAATCTCTTATTGAATCTTGATTCATCATTTCGCTCAGATTAGTAATTTGGCTTTCTAATTAGCAAGGCCTTGCTGTGACCTGTTGGTCTCATCTCCTGATCTCGGTTACCTCTAGAAACATATGCTGGTGTTTCTGACCATGCAAGTAAGGATGCAAATGCAACCAGATCTCTGCCCTTACCATTTTTTAATGCAACCAGTGCTCACACAAGCCTTGCTCGTCCTGAAAGCCGTCGCTGGCCTCTGCATTCGGGTTTATGTATGAAGTGACAGCGATTGCACAGACTCGCTCCAGAGMCCAAACTTTTCACACAACCCTGATGGAAATGAGCCCCTGGGGACTGCAGGATGCTGCCTTTGCTCTGAGAGGCTCCGCGATGGCAAAGCCAGCTCTCGGTTGTTAATCCCACTGCGTCATCCAAGACACTTTCTATTTCCCCCTGCAATGTTAATGCAGCTGGAATTTCATAAATCAAATCTCAGCAGTAAAAAGGTTAATAAGTTTACACTATATAATTGAAAGCCATATTGGTGATTAAAAGGATTTTATATATCAGTTTTCTGGGTCACCAACTAATTATTTTTGGTGGCCTGTAATAAAACTTAGCACCATAGGCAGATAGCGGCTGTAATCACATAATCTATGGAAAAAGGCATTTACATTTACTTGAGACAAGGTTGCCTATGTAGCAGCTTGCTGCATATCTTAATTCAGAGGCAAGATAAGGGCAGCATATTCCACACACCCATGTTCATGCAAAGTTATTGGATCGAGTTTTGAGGTCTGGTGCTCTCACTCCAGAGCAAAGCCCAGGGGAACCAACTGTCACCCGTGATGGAAAGGTTCTGCCAAGGTGTTGGGGATCAGATTGCTATTATAATTCATTTTAATGCATTCTGCACGTGCTAATCATTTATGAGAACAGGATCTTCTGTAATAGGGACATGACTAGGAAGAGATGTAGGCGATTGATCATTCTTGCATAGAAAGGATGATTGAAAAAATGAACAAAAAAGAAACCTGTCTGAGGGGCAGGTGTGTGCATGTGCATGAGGGATTGAGGAAGCAATTTAGAGATGGAGAAAAATTGAACTTGCAGCTTGGTTTGAAATTTCTGCAATTCTAACAGACTGAAATAAACCTTAGGAGTCAAAAACCCAGGCACAGAGATATCTCAAACTCGGGCTATGGTTTTGTAGGTTGTGTGTTTTGGCATATTTTGCTGATTGCATCAAGAGGGAGCTAAGGGCAAAACCAGATGTTGGGTTGCCTGCAGATTTGCAGGGAGATTCAGCAGCAGGTGTGAACATGCAAATATCTTACAGGTTACATGGCAGCCTCTGGAGCCTCATGAGGTCCTGCACGAGGTAACTCCACCTGTCTCATGGTGGAGGGCTCTCTGGGCCAGCTCAGTTGATCTGGCTATTGAGCAAAGAGCAAATCACAGCTGGCGACCAGTGTAGAAAAGGAGCACTGGGCACATTTTTTGTAATTTTTGTTTCTACAACCTGGTTAGATTTGACTTGGTTGAGTTGGAGCTAAGAAGGAGCCAGATAACACTGTAGAAATCTTGAGCTGTTATGGACTTCACCACAAGCAGAACTGTCTTCCCATCACTCTGTTCAGTCTTTCTCTTTAGGGCAGTCTTTGTCACCAGGTCGGTAACAGCAGAAAGCTCTTATTTTTCCCAAACTTTATCAGCAGTGGAAAGGGTGCAGTGTCATTYGAACATCTTGGTGCTTAAAGGCAGCTCTATCATCATCAGGGAGGCTGAAAAGTAAAAGGCTGAGGATCAAGAGGTGACTTAAGCAAGACCTAGTGGTAAAGGCCTGCATGGGAAGAGAGGGATCTTGCTGTTGGGGAAAGGACTTTTGCCCCTGTGGACTCGATTCCTTTCCTGACCAGGAAAAACATTGCCACATTTAAACGGAAGAAAATCTGGAGGGAACCTGGCGTTGTTCTGTATAAGCCTTTCCACTCCGTAGCGTCCTTGGAGCTAACAGTCAAAAGAAATTTCAGCACTCAATGCATTTAGTTCACTTTGTAGTTCAGGTATTTAAGGGTGTTCTCCAGACATTTCTTCTGTCTGCTATAATTTTGGTAGCATAGGTGGGGAAGGGAGTATTGCTAAAACTATTTAGTAGAATGGTGCTAGAATATGTGATTGGGACCGTAGTGCGGCCACTAATACTCCTTTTTGCTGAAATCCTGTCGCTTGGTGCCTTATTGCGCAAGCCCAACATACTCTGCAGCTAAAGCTCTCCCAAGCACTTAGCCCTGCTCAGCAGGTGGTTTATTTAAACGTGGCTCTCAGGCTGGCGAGTGGCTCGATGCGCTCGATGGCACCGGTTGCGTCTCCATTCGTGTCTGTGGAGCAATCTGGGGTGGTTTGGGGCACGACTGAGAGCAGTATAGAGCTGCTGTCCCTGCTCAACTGTTTGTCAGATAAATCTATGGCCAGTCGTTTGTGCTGTGTAAGCTGGACATGTGTGAGCCGAGAAGGGATTCTGGGTTGTCTGCAGTGAAACCCATTATTTCTCACTCTCCCATGACCAATAAGCATTTCTTCTGTGGCGTGTGAGTAACTTCTAGTTTGCGACTTGTAGCCTCCAAGCCAAAATGTAGAGTTTCTTTAAACATTTGATATAAACAGGGATATTAGCTGCTTAACTGTTTTTTTTTCTTTTTCTTTTTTTTTTTTCCTCTAAAACTCAGGTCTTTACCGCTGAACAAGTGAGGTGGAGGTAGAGGAAGCATATGGTTTAAATTATATATGTAYAGAAAATAACTGCAGAATGATTAAAAAAATCAAAATAAGCATTAAAAAATCAAAGCATAAAAAAGGCATAAAAAGTTCAAAGTAATGTTTTCCCTCTTCATTAAATGTTTCAGGAAAAGGCCTCTGCAACTGGGTGGTGATTAGAGARGAAAAGGCAGTGCTAGTGGAGCAGTCAATCCATCACATCCTGTAAAGCCTAAATGTTACCAGCAATTAAACGGGTTAGCAGGGGAAAAACTTGACAAGCCAGTTTTATCACAGAAGCATCTTARTGGCAAAGTATGTGGGGCGCTTTTATTAGATTCCCTTGTGCTACCCCAAAGATGAAAATCCAGACCCGTGAAGGCACGTTCAGACTGAAGTGTGTCTCTCCTTTCCTAGACTATCTAGGTGCCCAGAAGATTAGAATGCTAAAAATAAAACAACCTTTCCCACCTCCCCCTTCTTCAACCTCCAAAGTCAAATCTGTCCAGGTTGACTGCYCCATTAAATTCAAGAACACAAAGTTATAAATTGAACATACGGAGAGCTGTACCTTTTCTTAAAGTGATGTTTCCTYGCCTTAATGGATTTAGCTATGGCAGGGAGTCAGAGAGAAGCTGTCTTAACTAAATCTTTGACTGATTATGCATTTTTTTTCTATTCATACAAGATAGATTCATCATTCCAATTTGTCAAGCTGGCGAAGTTCCAATTAATTACACCAGGAAAAGCTCAAGCTGCATTAGGCCTCTGTCAGGCCTAATCTAGTGCCTCATTTACTGGAGCCCCAAATGAAGAGATATCAGAGGTGTTGTTCCTCTTGGTACTTAATTTGATGAATGCCCTAGCAGCACGATTGGTGGCAGAGGTGTATATGTGTATGTCTCTTCATCAGCCACCACTGCTGAAGTCGTCATGCTTTCTGTACTAATTTGAGGGCTCATCTGTATACTGGATGTTTTTTTGGAAGGCCTATTCTTCACGGATATGCTGAAAGGTTTCTTCTGCGCGCGCATGTGTCTGGGTGTGTTTCCAAATACCCTGGACCTGATTCTGATCTTAGTTGTGTGATGAGACTGGATCTAAGGCCTTAATGTAAAACCACATAAGTTAGATTGGCTGCTGTAAAGGTGCAGTAAATTTTGTTGTCCTTATTGCTRTGTGGCTGTATGGGTAGAGCAGCTTTGCACGGGGCTTCATGTGGTTAATGTGAGGGAAGCAGTGTGGCTAACTCCAAGTCCACTGCAATGAAGTGCTTCTTGAATCAGCTGAAGATTGGTTTGCTACATGGATTTGAATCTTTATAGTGCATATATGCTTTCTCAGTACACTGAGTGACTATAGGCAAGTACAGATAGGCTGTCTGGCACTGCAGCCATGAGTTGTATTGAAGGTATATGTGTGAGGCTAGTTCTTAAATATTTTGCTGTAAGGTCCCTATGGACCGAGAACATATGTTTCTTTTCTGCAGCACTTTATGTACGAATTATTTAGCAAAAGGTGCCAGAATGCCAATATGTTTAGCTTACTTTTGGCTTTTAACCACTGCTGTGATTAAAGATGTAACTGCAGCAAGGCTGTCACTTTGCACAGAGGTTTAGGTGCCTCAGAAAGGATGCAGCATTAGCCAAGAATAAAGTAGCCGTGTACTTTGGCTGAGGATAACACTAAAAGTCACCATTTGCCAACAGTTACCACGCTGGGATGCTGACTTTATTTTCTGCTGCCTGTATTTGAGAGAGCGGTGTGTGCAGTGATGATTTTTAATGGCAGCTATCACACATGCATATGGTGCTCAGTGAGAGGCCGTATTCAGAGCAAGTGAGGAGAGAATTGATGCGTTGATGAYTGTGGTGTGACACGTGGCTTGGAACCTGCTCGACTCCTGCTTCGCAAAGGGCCCTCGTGGTCCCTACGGTTTGTAGCTACTAATGCATCGAACTTGCATCCGCAGYTACTGTCTACTCAAAAGGAGATACTCCTACTTAAAAGGAGATAAGTTCGTGGGGATGCAGTTGTGCCAGGACAGGGATAGAGCACAAGGCTTCTCTTGGATGGCGTTTTGTGATTGTTCCTGATCAGTCTGAGCATAATATAATAAGGAAATTTCAATCACCATGGGAAATGGTGAAGATGGAGGTAGGCTGCAGTCGTAGTCATCTTTTGATTCCTCACAAGAGGATTAATGCTGGACCTGGACGCTTGAAGTTGATTCTTGTATGTTCTGCTTCAAAAGTTACGCTGCAGCGGACCCAAAACGTGTGTTTCTTTTCTGCAGCACCTTATGTATGATTTATTCAGCATAAGGTGCCAGGTTGCCAATATGCTTATCTTGCTTCTGGTTTTAGCTTTATGTTTTGTGTTAAATATATATTTAACATTTTAAACTCACTTGTTAAACTAAAAATAACTAAGAGCCTCTATCTAGTCAGAGGCTGATAATTCTCAGTGGATTAAGGGAGCCATTAAGTGTCTGTGCCTCTAGATAGGGTCTTTGGTTACTCTATTTGCAATAGTATGTCATAGGCTGGCTTTATTTTTTTTTTTTTTATTTTTTTCTCAACTGACATGGTGTTAGTTGAGCTCTGTCSTTAGAGAGAAGAGAAGTGGTGGCTCGGGGGCTGCATTCATGCACTGTATTTAGTGTTTTTTTCTCTCACTGTGTATTGATTTACCTGAGGGCTTAGCAGAAATGTATCCCTGGAGCTGTGTTTGACTTGCACGATCACAAAATTAAGTGACCACAAAAGGGAATGCGTGTAACATGCTACCAAATGTACAAAGGATTATACTCATCTTTGTCCTGGACACCAAAATGAGGTCTATTCAGTGTTTAAGTTCCACTTAACCTTCCAAAATAGAGCCCATGCAACGCAGTGACTGCACTCGGTGGCTTAAAGAATCTGATGGCTCCTGTCTGAGTCTTTTAGACCAGGGAGAAACAATCTCTTGTGGGCACAGGTAGTCCTGAAAAGACCTGAATCCAGCAGAGAGGTTTTTCTGCAAGGATGTCACCTAGAAAGCTGGACGTGTTTTTCCTTGTGTTCTGCTGAATTTTCATCTATATCCGATCCTAAATTCAAGCTCTGCAGTAGTTTGGGTCATCACACTAGCATCTGTCTCTGAGGAATGATTATGGGTGAGTTATTACCTTTTAATAAGGGGTAATTAATGTTTCCCACTCTGTATTTAGTGAAAGGATTTCCTAATAGAACAGGGGACAAGGAATATATTTTTATCAGTAATGCCCCTTTGAGAGTTATTGGCAGAAAGTCCATGGCGAGTAATTTGGAGTAACAAATAAATGTGGGTGACTTATGATGCATATATAGAAAAGTGGTGTCAAGTTATTCATTATGAATTATTCTGCCATTTCTAATAACCCAGCTGTTCAGAAGGAAACGAAAGCTAGATCTTTCAGTGCAGACATACCTTTTTGCAGTAAAAATTCTATCCCTTTCAAATGGAAAAAAATATAAACTTCCTCTGAGAACAGAAAATTAGAAAAGATAAGAAGAGCATCSCTGCTCCAAATCCATTCTTTTTACTTTAATATGCACTAATAAAAGATGGTTGATTAATGAATGACTGGTCATTCATTGTGGAAAAAACACAATTTGGCAGTCAACACTTGCAAAATCAATAGGTCAGAGACAAATTCAACTCTTGCTGGTGGACTTATCCAGGTATAACAGTTTTTATGAAGAAAGGCAGACTATGGATGTGTGTATGTATACATATGTGTGTGTGATTTATCTGTATATAGCGAGCTAAATTTTTATGCAGTTTGTAGGAGTTGGTGGCTCCATGTAGTGCCTGAAGACATCTGAACAAATGTGAGAAGAGGGACCTGGTAGCAGCAGTGCAGGTCTAGGACACGGGAAAGGCAGGTCCTGGTTGGTGTAATTAATTAATACCTGTGTATCAACCAGAAAGTCATTTGTGACAAATGCTCTCCTAAACCAGCACAGTAAGTGGACATGAGCAGAGTGGCAGTTTTTCCTCTCCTGTCTCTTAACTCTCTTGGATTTGCTGACTTTGTCCCAGACGCTGTCATGGCCCCAAGGAGATTTTGCTCAGCTTTGCTATCTTTGAAGAGATGGTTAACACAGCCTGAGCTAAAGCAGTTGATCTGAAAATGTGTGAGCTGAGATAAAATAATTAGGAGGCTTCTGTTGGTCTTTGGTATGTTTGAATATGGCTTTATTGCTTTTAAAAATGTGGGGAAATCGTCTTTGCCACGAAATACTTGATTGGGCTTAGAACTAATGCCCAAAAGTCTGGCGGGGGGGTGGTGGTGGAACTAATACCCCTTTACTGGTCAACCCTATTCCAAAGTATTAATAAACTCACCTGACAGCCAGTGTTTCATCACCCGATTCCATCTTGCACGCTGCGTTCACATCTGATTAAAATGTGAGCTGTCCAGGCCAGGACCCCGTGTGTTCAGCGCTGCCTTGCCTACTGGTGCTATTATAAATAATTAAGGTAATTATCCRATATGTTTATGACAACTGACTGCTTTGGGTTGGCTTCTCTGAGGGCTCTTGTCATCAATGAAAATCTTGCAAATGGAGGGCGTTTGCAGACTCTGCTGCGAAAGATGGATTACCCCAAAGCTTTCAAGCTGTAAGCAGTGCTCTTGCCTCTTCGTACTGCATGGACTTAATCAGAAACTGTAATTTTGTGGTGTGGGCGAGAGACAGCGACAGCAGGAGCGAGGGGGAGGCTTTGTCTTGTGCGGTACCAAATGCCCGAATATTAAGAGTTTGCCAAAGGCGTTTCAGAGAGAGGTTTCCTCTCTCCATCAATAATTTAAAGCGTTCCCAAGTCTCCTCTGAGTAGCTCGGAGGAAGAGCTGAAGGCAGGGATGTCAGAAGGCAGAGAGACTCCCAATTAGTCAGGTAGAGTGCTTGCTTGTTGACTCAGCCAGGGCAAGGGTGCCTCTGAAACCCAGGCTTAAGTCCTCGTAGATTCTTTAATAGTTTTCCTTCTTTAAATCTGTGGTAGTTTGTAAGAGATGAGTGGGTTGGCTGGTCCCTAATCCACTGGGGTGCTCATTAGTGGAAAAACATGAGCGCGGGTGTTGAAGTTGGCTGATACAGCTGCTAATGGAAGGTGCCTGGATGCTTGGTGCCATCGGGCACGTGAGTGAGTCCTGGGTGGAGGCAGCAGCTTCTCAGAGGTGCTGGAATCCACCTTGGGCTCCCGTTTTGAATGCGTTGCCATKGGGAATGTTGTTTGGGTTGGGGTGTGAGGAAATGATGGGGTTTTGTTCCTTGCACATGTGGCTCTTCCTAGAACGTGCTGAACATGTTGGTTCTACATTGCCATGTRGAAAACTGCTTGTGGGCCCTTAGAGCTGGGTCGCGGGAAGGAGTCATCCCGAGTCAGCTAATTCACAGCAGCTCTGGCTGTGTCTTTGTGGACATTTCAGAGCTCTTGAGCGTGTTATCTATTTCCGAGCATGCTAAACATGTTTATTTACCACATAGTGCACTAAACTCATCCACATGGCAGGCAATTTTCTAGTGCTTAGGCCAGTATTTGACCCAGCTGCCACGGAGAGGGCTATATTAASTCCAGCTGATCAGGGCTGTCTCCACAGTGAAACAGGAAATTAGTCTCTATGACTCTATGACTCTGTCAGCTTTTCTACACATTTCACACAACTAATTTCCTATAACGTGCACYTCTTCCTACCATTCTTTATTTTGTGGGCAAGGTTATTTTTACATTGCGTTTTTCTGACATGTTTTTCAAATCTTAAGCCTGACACTAATTACGTATTATTATTTTTACCTTCTCCTGACACTGCCTGCTGCACCTGTCTGTGCTTACTGCTCTTAGCTGTACGTGATTCCATCAGGAGCAYGCTGGCTCCTTGCAGAAGGCTGGAATTGCTTTTTGCTGCAGGCTCCTCCCTCCTCCTACATCTTAATCGCATCCCCTGCAGCGCGTGGCCAGTCTGGTGGCAGTGCAGTTTTGCTTCTCAGAGAACCCCCTTTTCTCAAAGCTGRCTCCTGGACAATTGAGATCAGGTAGAAATAGCACTTTAGTACTAAAAACTTGCAAATGCTGTGAAGATAGGAGAAGATGGAGAAGTCTGAGACTGGAGGAGCTCTGAAAAACTGCTAGAGGGGCAAGTGTAAAAAAAGGTGAAAAGGACTGGGTTGCAATGAAGTGTTTTTTTTCCCCCACATAGCCTTGTGTTTCAACGGAGATTTCTATAATCATGCAGATGTGCAGGTGTTGTTGCCTAGGCCTTGAGTTGTGACTGTTTATTATACCTATATAAAAACTTATTTAATAGGAATTTAATCTTTTTTCAAGAGGAAGAGTTCTTCAACTCTGCAGCTCACACTTTCAAGAGCTTGGTATTTCCATCAGTGGTGCAAGGTGTGGTATGGTGTCTCACATCTGTTGATGAAGGCAAAGTCCTTTGATGCATACATCTAGCTTGTGGCAAATAAAAGGTAATTCATGGATCTTGGATTAAATTCCAGATCCCTAGATATTTTTTTTCTTCTTTTTAATTACCTGTAAACTTTGTCCTTTATCCTTTATCTTTGAACTCCTGTGGAACAGTCTGACCCTCTTGTCAGGACCAAATTCTCACTAGAATTGCACTACTTTGAGTTAAAGCATTAAAAGCAATGCCACTATAGCCCAAGGGTCAGAATTTTGTTCCTGCCAGGCCCAGGGTACTGGTGATGGGTGCAAATCTGATGCAGCAGAGCCAAGGTGCCACTTTGAACCTTCGGTTTGGGGCACAGGCAGCTGGGAAGCTGGTGTTATGCCACTGGGCCAGTAGCTTAATGCAGGAATTACTGGAAGCAGCAATCTTGGAGTGCTTTTTATGAGGATAACAAGGCTTTTGCAGACATAAAAAGCAGGAGAAATGCTTATTAGTTATGGGGAAGGTGAAAGGCTTAGAAAACTGATTAGTGTAGCAGTGTGGTCAGATTGAAATGAAAGCTCAGTGGCATAATCGTTAATTGGGTGCTTACTTACCTACTAATTTGAGCTTGGATGTCAGCAGTACTGCACTCCATCTCAAACCAGAGGTCAGGCTTTAATGCTACATCATAAATTACGTAAAGGCACAACACTAACAATTAGATAATTATGGAGACCCATGCTGTTGCARTTTAACTGGGCAAGTTCAGGGCAATCATGACAGGAATAGTGCTTAACCCTGAATCTGCTGCCTTTCTTTCAGCCTGACAGCCAAATATATGTGGCTGAGGAGCCCCCCGGCTSTCTGGCAGCCCATGGGTTAAAAGCATCTTCTCCTATTAGTCAGATGGCCTTGGAGAACTCGGAGGCAATATTGCAAAAATGTTAATTATGGTTCAGAAAGAAAAGCCTGGGTTTCAGTCTRTGGGAGACTGTGGGCAGGGCGCAGCAGGCGGAACAGTTCTTGAGCGTAAGGCAATTTCCAAACCTGTGCRTATGTTTGGCTTATTTATTTTGCTAAAATACAACCACTGAGTCAAAAAATAAGGTTTTCTGTAGTGATCTTCTTGCACATATTCATACTGCATAGGCCAGACCCGCAGAGGCAACAGCCTCGGTGCCGCTTTCCAGGGCCAGGAGCAGGGTGATAGAGCAGAGATGAAGCTGCCGTGTCCTGCTGCCCACAGACAGCGGGGCTGGGTCATCCAGAGCTAATCCCTGTGCTGGGACCACTCCAGAAAACACCTTGCCCAGCCTTTGCTGTTGCTCCTCACCTGTGAGGCCCTGGGAGCATCCAGGGTTGCTCTTGTTGATGCCCATGATAGCTTTAATGAGCAGAGAGTTCAATCAATGCCGTGCACTTGAAAATTCAATGCACGGAAGATATATTGAAGATCAGGGTGGAAAACATTAGCCAGGTGGATTGGGAAGTGATTGACAGTGGGATGAAATTAATAATGTCGATCTTGGCTTGTTCAGGCACATGGTTTYGGACGTAACCGATGTCCCCTCATCTAGAAGACGTAATGAAGAAGTAATTTCCATGGGGTGGTAGATGCCTGCAGGCTTTATTGGATATAGACCTTATACTTTCTTTTTAATATTGTCTTTACTTTCTGGTCCTTTTGGCAATTGGGTAAATCTTTCACTCCATGATATTTTATACGTATTGGCTCCCCAAACATAGGGATTCTGTCTGAATTGTGGATAGGGCTGAGTAAATAAACATTAATGAATAGTTCTCTTTCTGYATGTGTGTTTATCAATGTTTTGCTGTCTAATTTGGGAGTAAAAAGGGGTCTTTGCTGAAATATCTCCTGTTAATAGAAATGGTGTTGTGCTGTGTCATCCTATGCATATGCTGAAGATTTTATTCCTCGATGGAAGGCCAGAGTGAGTGTGTGTGTGTGTGTGTGTGTGTGTGTGTGTGTGTGAAGCTTAGTGATCTCTTCCTTGGTATCTAAAATACCTTCAGGTTCTAAGTTGGCTTAAAAAAATGTGCTGAAAAGCCCTTAGTTGTGGCCCACTATTTTGTAAAATAGTATTATTACCTTTGTATATGGGCTTCTATATAGCATGCTTAGGTAAAGACACATCTGCTTACCTATTATTAAGGGTTGAGATATGGTATAGGTTTTGTTTTAATTAGTCTACAATGAAAAAAGGGAGGGGGGGAAAAAAAAGAAAAACTTTAGGGGCTGTTCTGCTCCAGTGGCTCTCATTTTTCCTGCAGCCCTCACTGCCCTTACGGGTTTATTAGTGTAGAAAAAGTGGAACATCATATATCGCAGTGTCTGGAGGCTGTAGATTTGGCCTGAACCAAGCAGTGCTGGGCTGCTGTGGGTAGGTCCTCATCGGTAGCTATTGCTTCTCTTTTGATAGCTGGAGGGTGTCCTGGTGTCCGACTTCACTTAGCAGCCCTCGCGTGTTCCCATCTGGGACACCCCTCACTGCATGGGAAGAGGGACGGACCTGTTTGCTCAAGTGGTTTGAGAGCTGATCCCTGCCCTTCCTTGCAGGGGATCAGCGGTCGGTGTGATGTGCAGGCCAGCAGAGAACATCAGTGCAGTGATGGGAATAGATTCCATAATTGCCTTACTTTCATGGATTTTTTTCCCCTTCTGCTGATACTTTCTAAAGAGAAAACCAAAGCTGGACKCCAAGCATGGGTTGAGCTACACCTGATTGTCTGAAGAGTCTGGTAAGTGTCACTGGGGTCAGTCCAGTGACGTGATGGAAGGATTTTCTGGCTGCTCAGAGCAGGTGAACCAGGGTTCCCTGCAAGCATGAAAATAATCATTTTTTTGGTCACTGTCCCTCCAGTGCTGGCCAGGGACAGCAGGAGCAAAGGGGGTTAGGAATGGCCTAGTGTTAAAGGGGTTAAGTTGGACCTGAATCAGACCCTTAAAAATCCTTCAATGGACCTTCAGTGCTGGGTGTGAGCAGGAGTAGCCTAGCAGGCCTGTAGGCAGCTTTGCCTTCCTAATAAATGTGATATTGMTCTTCTGCAGATGTTGGGGGCTATTTATTGCTGTACATGGTGGCAGGAATCCTCTTYCAAGAGGGTCTGTTGCTGTGGGTCCACAACACTTCGGTCAGCKCTCCACCTTGTGAGATAAGATCAGTGAGGCCTCCTGGCAGGCCTTTCTAGTGAAAGGTGTTTTATAAATAAAGCATCGTCTTAAAGGTGTTGCA
The DNA here is from genome assembly GCF_003342845.1 of Nothoprocta perdicaria. Lineage (NCBI taxonomy): Eukaryota > Metazoa > Chordata > Aves > Tinamiformes > Tinamidae > Nothoprocta > Nothoprocta perdicaria. The sequence goes on along the minus strand of NW_020455488.1, from coordinate 2,521,383 downwards.
AAAGGAAGCTCGGCCCTTAAGACCACACAGATCCAAAGGGTTTTGCCTGCGAGCCCAAAGGAATCATTGTTCCTATGTGTGTAGGGCCTGTGCAGATCCCTGTTGAAGCAATTGTCACTATTTGTCATCTAGGGACGTGGCCTGCAGCTCAGGGCTGACCCAGGCAGCCTTGGTCAGAGAAAACCCACCCCCAGGCCTGGAAATGGCACTGCAATAGTTGCCTGTTCTCCTAAAGCCATAGCAGGTAGAAGCAAGAGAAGCACTAGGTTTGCTTTTTTCATTTTAGAAAGCACTGGTTTGTACAGCTGAGAAAGAAAGCTGGGAAATGTAAAGGAAACGTGCCCTAAAGGTTCAGGAAGCAGAAGGTGAATAAAAGAGGCCTGCAGGGATTTCTCTTAGAAGGACCACTTGATGTTTGACCTCTTCGTGTCACTGATGTCAGAACTTTTCCACTCTTGAGACTGGCAGCGGCATTCACAGAGCAGAGAGCAGAGGCTGGCACTGCAGCTTGCTCATTTGGGCTCGATCCCAGGCAAATGTGACAGGGAAATGCTGTGCCTGAAGGACACCAAATGATCTTACCATGGATTAAAGGTGCTGAGCTGATGGCGCTCGGTTTGGCGCTGCACAGCGCCGGTGCCAGCGGCCATCAGCAGTCCCAGCATTGCTCTAACTGTAGCCCTTTCCCTTGCAGAAAATAAAAGGTAACTTTCTCCGAGTCCTCCAGCAGCTCGGGCCTGTCCCAGTGCAGGGTGTTGCATACTGATTAGCACAGGGTTCATCACTGACAGGTTGGGCTCAACCCAAGGACACTTCAACTGTAGAGATGCCAAGGTAAATCACGTAATCTCTGTGCATCAGGAACAGAGTTACGGGTCCAATTTACTCASTATTTGCAAAGATGTGAAAGCTTGTTCATTTACTTGTTCATTTGCCCATCCCCAATGTCTTTAGGTTATACTTCAGCATTGATAGTGCAGGAGATCATCAGTTCCCAGGGAGTTCAGCAACCCTTGTGCACAAAGAAAGGAAAGAAACATTGACAGTTCTCCTGTGAACATTTTTGCTTGCATCAGTGGTGGTTTTTTTTTTTTTTAATTTTTTTTATTTTTTTTTACTTATTTTTTTTTTTTTTTATTTCACAGGTATGGCAAAGCCCTGAAATAGGGTAAAGACCATTTGGGATCACCTCTCTCCAAAGGTGAGAGTCTCCAAAGGCATGTCTCCAAAGGCCTCTGGAGCCTGATGTTTCAGAGGAAGCTCACAGCAATACGGCCAGCCAGTTGGACTGCCCTGTCTTTCASGGGAATTAATGTATGGTGGGAATGTCCATGGAGACCTACAGGTGTGCTAGGCAATCACGGGGGCCTGAGACTTGTTTCTCCTTTTCTCTTGTACAGGAAAGGTGGTTCCAACTACCCAGTGTAAGTCATTTCAGTCAGCTCCCATGCCAGGTTATGTTGCTAGTGGGTCATGCCCTTCCCTGGATCCTGGGGGGTGAGGCCAAGGCCTAATTTGTCCCCAGTTCCTGGGGAGGTCAAGGATCTGACTTGCATCCAGAATTGCCTTGCCCCATCCCGCTCTGTTATGTAGGTTTTGCCAAGACTTATTTGGGGCCTTTTCATCTTTCCCCCCAGCAGTGCAGTGCGTCCCTCCTGTTTTGYGACTCCTCTCCACCCATTGCCAGACCAGACTGCGTGGAGTCTGTGACTGTGGTCTTTGCAGCACTAAAGTGAGTGGTGTGTAAAACAGGCGTGTGTTGCTGTACACCTGTACTCAAAGGTGAGTTGTTTTAAGTCAGCTTAAGTCCATATTTTAATCTCCTGACTGGTATGTTTTGGCTGGGACTGGAAGTCAAAAAGCAGCTTCAATATCTGGGGCTTGATTTTGCTTCTTGGTGGAAAAAAAATACCTGAAGAATTCCTATTGCATTAACATTTATTTTTGGTACAAATGGCAAAACTGTCTGACAAGTGGAATCTTTACAGCTGAGAGGCTGAGTAACAAGGGAAGGAAAATGCCAATGCACGTTAAAGCAAATTTAATAAAGCAAATAAAAACAATATACTGACACTGAAATATAATCTTGATGATCTGACTGTATCTAACTGAAGCCAGGAAATTCTCTGCTAAGTGTTCCCTCAGCCCTCTTAAATCAACCCATTTTGCTTAGGCATTGTTGCACATAAGCGCCTTTATGAGACGGCCCCAAAACACTGGATGATAATATGAACACTAAGAAGATATTTATTTCGTCAGCTGTGTGTTTGGATATAACTGTGATGGATGTATGCGCTCTGATTCTGCAAGTCATTTAGAAATCAGCACAACTTCATGTGCTTATGGGGTTTGGGGAATCAAACCTATGTGCTCTGGGAAATAGGCCATCCTTGAGAGAGTATGAAGGATGCAGTAGTATTACCAAGGTTTGTTTGTAGATGCTGTAGTAGCGCTTTGTGCTGATACTAAAGAATTGATGTTCACAAAATCTGTCAGTAAAGAAACCTTCATTTTTCCAGATGAGAGATTAAGGTGTTGAGCAAGTAAGAAAAATACCATCAGTCTTGGAAGGTGTTTATGGTGGTGCTAAGGCTTGGTCTTACCCCTTCAGTGCCTTTAGACAGTGTTTTATCCATGAGACCTCCCTCTCTCATGATCTGAGACTTGTGGAAGCCAAGCTGCCCTACTGGTGTATTATATTTGGCCAGATATTAAGGAGAGCTGGGAGCAGCTCATGATGTCCTGCTGTTGGTTAGGACTTGAGTTTGGGATGCAAGGGCCTCTGGAGCTGGAATTGCCTGGAGTTGTGCTTGAACCAGAGATGCAGGATGAGGGCTGGATTGGGGCAGGGCTGCTGCACAGACCTGTTTTGGAATGAGGAGAGGACTCCAAGAAGTATAACTTTCTCAGTGGCAGTGAGGAACCTAAATACTCAGAGGAAGGGCTGACCTTCAGAAAGGAAATAAGAAAAGAGTAAAACATGTATCTTTTCCCCATCTTACACTTAAAATCCAGTTGGAGTTCTGATTCTTCATTCTTGCATGCGGGGAACTCTTTCCCATGTGAGTAATCCTGTGAAAGCTTTCAGACCCTGCTTGAAGTGTTACATCTACAGGTCTTCTAGGTGAGATAATATCAGCGACAGTTTGTACCGAGTGTATGTGCTGTGTCCCCTCATCTCTGAGCTGTTAGACCAACCGAATTTAAGGCTCTTGACACTATTTTGCTTTTGAATAAGAAAGCACACTGATATGAGCCAAATATATATGCCTCCCGTGCACCGCCTGCTTATGTTCAGAAAATGCATCTAAGAGTTCTCCTCCAAAAGCACAGCTGAAAAAAATGCCTTGGCCAGGAATTCCCGCTTGTGGTGTTCCACAGGATTCCCCATCCAAGGAGCTCTGACCTGCTTCTGCCTCTCGAGTCCTCGTCACTAGTTCCAACCATCTCTTTATTGAAGAGCCTTCACAGCACATATCCATCCTGCTGATCACTCGTACGTAGTATTGACAAATCTAGGCCTGCCGCTGATGGACCACAGCTAATTGATTCTTTGCCAGTGAAGTTTTCCAGCAAGCACTTTTGCARTATCTGCCCTTATGTGTTCCCTGTGGGCTCTGAAAAAGGTGGTGAATATCTTCAAAAATATCTGTTTTTGGCAATATTTAACCAACGCTTTCTCCACTGTTCATGCGCCATGACATTGCAAGTTGCCTCCAAATGGTATTGCTGTTTTTCATGTTTGGACTGTGAGCTCTTTGAGACTAGGGTTCATTTTGTGTTGTCTACAGATAATTGGGATCATAGTCTGTGCTTAAGTCTATAGGATTTATGGTATACGGCATTCAGCAATCTCCTCCGTATATGTTTGTGTGTAAGGAAGTCCAGTAAATCTGCATGTATATGAGCCCTGCTATCAGACCTCTAATGATACCCTGTGCTGTCCATGTTGGACTTCTTTGGAAAGGCTCTGAGAGCAACTTCTGCTGCTCTGTAGCACACTCAGTGACTTCCTGAGGATATGGTTGGTCACCAGGCTGACCGGGCCTAATGCCGAGGCAACCCCTAGCACCTTCCCAAGGTACAGGACAATTTGGGGTGATTCCTATAGTCTGAACATAGGGAGCTGTTTTCTTTCCTAGTATAAAACCCTATTCCTTAATTTCTGGAATTAAGTGCCAGACCTTTCTTAGCTTTTACCTTTCTGCATCTAGGGGACTATGGGGCCSTTCTGAGTCGTAGCACAGCCGGAGCTGCCAGACATTTTAGTAATTATTATTAACCTCCCACTGACGCTTTTCCACATGAAAGCAAGAGTCTCTGTGGCACTTTTACTTCTCTTAAAAAGATGGAAGGTGGAATAACAAAGTTCTTAATTAGCTGAGCTGGTGTTGGAGAGCTCAGTGTCAGATTTCCAGGTCAGTGTTTGATGGAGGAATGATAGGGGGAAGCGATGAATCGACGTTGATTAAAGAGCAGTGATAATGCAAGATAAAATTGACATTTAATTTCTTCCCAGCTAAACTAATCTGACTGACAATACCTAAAGGTGAACAGTCTTATTTCTAGAATCAACAATGTAACCCGCAAAAACATCCATCAGTGCACAGTCTGTTCTTAATTACTAACTTCTAATTAGCCCCAAATCGCTGTAGCGTGCTGATTAAAATAAAAAGTGCTTGCTGCTCTTCCTATTTTGAGTATATCTGAGAAGGGCAGAGAATGTGAAATTAAGTGACAGTTACAACTGTTTYGTGTGGGGACCTTGCGAAGAGCCCCAAGTTTTTCTCTGCATTCCCAATTCCTTTTGCAAACAGGACAGCAGTTCCAGCTGAGGCTGCTTTCCCAGGTGTTGCCCAGGACCTGCACCCGGGAAGTGCTGGTAGCCCCTGGGGAGCACTGCAAAAAGCCCAGCTACTGTCTTGCCTTCTGTCAATGACGGGGAGTAGTTGATATTTTGTAGAACTCTATGTTTTTTAATGTAGATACTCATTTTAGGTTTCTTTAARTGAGCAATTTAATGTTCCTTCACTTGAGCGCAAGATCACCCCACCCTCTAGATGCCAGAAGGTTTTTCATATCRATTTCCCATCTCTTGGCATTTTTAACTTGGGGGGAAAAATAAGAATACAAAGAGAAATTCCCCAAGATTTATTTTCCGTGAGAGCTCTGGAGTGCAGTCAATTATTCTATAAGTATATTCATATTGTTGCAAAAAGTATTGAAGTGATAACGCTTAGAGTAGCAGTTAATGCTCATTTGCAAGCTCTGATCAAGTTGAAATACTGCTTGTTGCACCAAGGTAATAAAGACAGGAGATAAAATCTGGGAGAAGTAGCATCCTTTTATCAGTAGATGGTAGTATAACAACATGGAAGGAGTGTAACTGCTCTAGGGTTGTACCAGGAGCCAAGCTGTTATACTTGAATTTTTGAGTGAAAAACAAGACAAAGAAAAGCAGTGAATAAGTTAATACACCTGTTATGTTCTACTTTTCTACAAGTAGTGGKTTATGGCAGAAGGAACTAACATAGGTTTTTATTCAGCATGTATGCGTGATTTATCTAAAGAAGGGTGAATAATTGTTTTTGTTCTCTAGTAACTCAAAAAGATTAATTTTTTTTTTTTGTTGAAGTGAAATAAAAAAGTTTGGAAATCAAACAGTGAGCAGGAAGGAGCAGGCTCTTCTGTATCAAAATAAATGTTTTATTTCACTCCAAAACAACTATTTTGTTCCGTAAATGCTTTGCTTTTAAGAATGGCTCGAATCCTTTAACATAAAATTAAAGGAAATTGCCAAACACAACAGTTGTAGTTTCTGTTCTGACTTGTACGCATGCAAATAAAGGGTTTTAAACACTGATTCYTCCCCTATCTCAAAGGCAGCGTTTGATAAAACCAAGAACAAGTTTCCCAGGAGATAGATGTTGCCAAAGCTGAAATTTTCATGGGAATGCTTTGACCAGAGCAGCAGCCATCCTGGCTCTTGGCTTGGCTGTGCTGTGTTTTCTTGGTGAAACGAACTTGTCCTCTGGCTGTATGTGGACATCCAGTAATAATGACACAGATAAAATGGAGTAAATCTGATGAGGGGCCTTGTCAAGCCCAGGAAAGCTACATTTTTTTTCTCCCTTCCCTCCTTTTTATTTTATTTATTTATTTATTTTTAATTAAAAGCAGGCTTTTCCTGTAAGCAAGCCCAAGAATCCCAGGGGCTGGATTCACAGTCAAAATGCACTTAGGATAAAGAGATCTATATTGATTTATAGCAATAGAGGATCCGGCCCAGTAGGAACAAAGTCTGGCGTTGGATGTGGTATTCAATTTGTATGTGCTGAGCTCTGTGCTTTGGAATAAAAATCAAGAATTTGATACCTTTTTAAAAAAAAAAAAAAAAAAAAAAAAAAAAGAGGGATTTACAAAGATTCTGGCATCCACAATTTTGAAGTGCAGCTTTCTTATTCAAAGATATTGAGATGGAAGAGTTTTGAACTGTAAGTGGTGAGATAAAAGTGTCAACTTTTTTTGGTATGAACATGTGTTCAGGAGGCCAGATTCAGCCTCAGATGTCACAGAAGATGGTGGGAACCCTTGAAGGTTTCTTGCATTTTGTTGTGTAAAAATGAAGCTTGCAGAGAATCTTCAAAAGTGGGATTTCTGTCTTGAGTGTCCCTAGAGTATTCTCTCCCTCTGGCTGTSCCATTTCTGTACCTTGTCTGCCATCGTGCCGGGTCCCATCCTGGCAATGAGCAATGCAGCCCTTGCTGTCCTTGTCTCCATCCTGGCCGTGTTGTAGGGGGGATGTTGACAAATATAAAGGACTTTCTGTTTACAAATGGATTCTTATCCGAACTTTGTGTGTTTGGTGATTGCTGACAAATGACATGTTTTCCTTGAAGTTCTGAGGTGAAAAGAATTGCTGACGATTCCAGATTTCAGACATTTTTTCTGAACGGATCTGAAGCTCTTTGAAAAACAATGCTATTTTCCTTTGCCAACATATTTTCTTTCTCTCTCTTTTTCTCATTCTATATGATGAGRGTTCATCATCAGAAATTTAAGATGTGAGATTGTGTCTTGTTTTATTGCACTCTCAGAAGTTTTCGCAATTTGAAGCGAGGTGGTGACATTTGTGATTGAAGCATCATTGGGATTCAGAGGTTACAAAGAAAGCATGGCCAGCGAAAGCTTTTCCTTAGAGATACGTTGAGGGCTGGTTCCTCAAACTCAGGAACAGTGCTGGATCCCAATGAGTGCCACCAAGGGCAACAAGACCTGTTGACAGGCTTGCAGCTTGTGCAGAGAGCTGAAGAACTATGGTTGTATTCCATTTGCTTTGTTATTTAAATATATTAGTAAATATATTATTTAAATATTTATTTCTGTTTAAGTGGTGAGGAGACATAGWTTCAGAGCAGATGAGGTCTCTTCTTGTGGTGACCAAAGTTGCAGGTGTCATGGCCAGAGAGTGACCAGGCTGGGGCCTTGGCCATTCTGTGGTCAGGTTTGGCTCTTTGCTACGTACCTGGACTTCCAGGCATGGAAAAATCCTTTTGGAGCCAAGGCACCATCACACAATAGTTGACAATAGTGTTTTAATTGCAATGTAATGGTGCATATAACTTTTTAAACCTGCTCTTGGAGTCTGTGATAGGTAGAGATGAAATGATAGTTCTTGACCCTGAATTAGTTTTGGAGACTGACAATGATGTGTGTATAGTCCCTATTTGTGTTCATAGTGTCCTTGAATGAAAATCTGTAAGGAAGGAGCTCTGCGAGCTCTTACTGTATTTAATTTGCTAAAGCCTGCCCTGTGCTCCTCTCTCGCTCTGCCTTTCTGGTGGTTGAACCGTGAAGGTTTTGCTGCCAGCCACATGTGATATGATTGCAGGAGGTCTTTCACCAGAAGCATCTCTCTCGGTGCCCAAGAGGGCCTGTTCTGTGTTCCACTTAGCGTGGCCGGCCTGGGGTGCAAAGCCGTTTGTCAGCGCAGTCATTTGGTGCCGGTGGGCCTGCCCGCGTAGCTGTTATCAATACAGCGGGACCGCTCAAGAAAGGGGCCGCTAAACTCTGTGGCTGAGCAAGTTTAGCACCTTAGGCTGCACATGACAAAATCTGTTAAAGAGCAGATATGCTCTGAGCATGTGGAAAGGGAGGAGGACACAGGAAAGCCTTTCTGAACACCAGAGTGCACGAGAAAGTCATTGCCTGGGCCATGCAGTGCTGTTTGGGGACACACTCGCGCTGTGTAACTAACAGAGGAGCAGCACAGCTCACACTGCACACGTGTTCTGGCTGTGCCCCGAGAAAAGCTGTTCAAGGAAACTGTCTCTTCATGCATTTTCATTTAAAAAAAAAAACCCAGGTCAAGGGTTCTGTTGCCATATCTCAGTAAATACTCTGGTATCAATCAAGTTAATCCTTTTCTGAACAACCTGTCTTTATGYCTTAAATTGAAAAATAGAGAAGTCTGTTAAACTATCCTGATAAAAAGCATAACAAACTCTCTGACTATAGACAAACTGACCCAGCTTATTCTGATGGGGTGTAAATTGGTGTTATTTTGTGTGCTCAGAGGAGCAGTGTTACCCCCAGCCATTGCCTGGCCTGGGCAGATGCCTTTGCTACTCTAATGAGAACCCCAAGTGCTGACAGCAGGAGTTAGGAGTGTATAGAAACCAGGAATAAATTGAAGGAAAAGACTCTTGGCAATTTTGGATGACTTTAATTGGTGTGAGACTGGTGCTACCAGTCCTGGGTGCTTGTTGTTTCTATCCAGCGCTTGAAGGTCAGCTGCAGGAAAATGGAGCATCTCATGCTAATGGCWTAAATCCAGCTTGGCAGGAACCTCACCTTTTATGTCCAAAGAGCAAATACACACATGTGCATGCAGGTAGATGCTGAAAAACACACTAAATTGTGTATTTGTATATGTTGTGTTAATGGCAGAATGGCTGGGTGAAAGCATTTCAGAGGCTTCTTGGCTTCTCTGCAGGTTTGACTGAGAACATGAAATTTGTGTAGCCAGAAGCGTGTTAGTTACCATCCTTTTTAAATATAGTTGGTTTCATTTTTTTTAACTTATGTTATATTGCTGAATCAACTATATTTAACTAAATATTTGCTGTTGCATCATAAAGGCTACCCAAGTTTTTTTCTGGTAATCAACAGAACTGAAAAGTGTAATGAATTTATGCAAAGCCTGATATTATTACTCTTATTGAGTCTTTTGATGTTTTAGATGATGTCATAAACAAATAACTCAGAAACCTAAGTAACTATGGATTGAGGTATGGCCACTGATAAGCTGTAACTGATTCTTGTAACAATGGAATCAAAGATCCGAAGACTTACCTAAACTTTTGTTGTCCTCTTCTAGTCATCTGTCTGCCCTCACTTGRCACCCAAGACTGGTGTAATCCATAAGGCCAAGTGCAGAGTTCAGTCCATTTGAGCTGGGATTTCTCTTCTGATAGACGTATAGGGCTTGACTAAGGCATGAGGACTCCTGCTAGGCTCTTCTGAGAGACATAGGCACTTCTAAGACTTGATTAATCTCATCCGAAAACAGAAGTTTAAAGGAATGAGTTTAATTGCCTTCAAGAAGTGCTTATTTTAGTCTTGCTGACTACCTTAGAGRTAACATTCACAATGTCTAAATTTAGGCATGATGAGTTTGAATCCTTCCCATCGTTCTGTTGGATCTGACATACAGACTACTACAGTCTATGGAAATATTCCCACGTGGGTGTAGTTATATAGTGTGTTGTTTTAACTCCCAATCTCTTATTGTGAGTCTTAATCTGAGCTGATACCATCTCCTCTTTCAAGAGGTGCAGAGAAAATAGTCAGTTACACCATGAAAGCTTGGGAAGCTCTTTCAATGAACCACACTGATTGGGAAGTTACGTGTGAAACCATTCACCCACTCCATTAAAAAAATACTAGGGATTGTGCATCCCTATAAAATAATGATGGGCAGGCTAAACTGTCTGAAAGTATCTCGCCTACTCCATACCATTTAATCAAGAAGCAGTGAGTGGAACTGGCCTAACATTTACAAAGGGAGAACTGACACAATGCATATTTGAACACCATGAGAAATAGCATCACCGGGGACAGAGAGTGAGTTTAGTTAATAATGAATGGCACATCCTATAAAATACCATTACACAGTGTTCAAGGCCCAAGAATGATGACATAATTATTAGGAGACTGGGAGATTAAGATATAATTTAAAAAAACATGACAGGGGAGGGTGTAATTGGGGAGACAAAATACACAGGAAGTTTGTAATTTACATGTCAAAATACCTTTTTCATGTTTTGATTGGATTGGACGCCGCCTTTCCACTTCATTTATCTTGGCTTCAATTAGAGGCARGAGAAATGACATCTCATGTTCATATTCTTGACACACACTGCTCATAGACACTTTCTAATTCTAACAGACAGTGAGGGGAAAAGGGAAACTCGATTCTGCCTCCGTCATGGACTTCTTAGTTAACCCCTAATTTGTTTCTAAATGAGGCTGTCACTGTGGTTCAAATGAATATGCGCTTAGGAATCAGGGTGTGCGTTTGGGTATTAGCTTGTAGGCAGGGCTGTGTGTGTTGCATGGCTGGTCGTACCCAAAAGCTGCTTAGCTGGGAAAAGAAATAAATAAATAATAATAATAAAAAAAAAAAGGTGGGGGAAGAGCTAAGAGCCCTTTGATATGAATGGTGCAGACTTTATTATCATCGGAACAGCCATACTCACAGTGCACATGTAATCAGAGCCATCTCCAAAGCAGAGGATGAGAGTTGTGATTTTCCCCTTTGGCAGATTTTTTTGCTCTTTTTATTTTCTGCCTGTCTTTTTTATCTGGTGTCTCCATGTGTTTCCCATCGAGCTCTGCAGTCTGCTTCCATTTTTTTGCAGGAGCTGTGCTCTGTTTTACACCCATCCCCACCCAAACACATACACTGGAAATGTCAAAGGCGTGTTTGAGATAAAGCCATGTGTTTCATCAGGCCTGAGCTGTCTGCTCACCTGAAGGCATGTGCTGAAGTCTTTTCTCTTTAGGCAAGGGTAATTATCCTTTTAATTCCCTTTGTGCCCCTTCTCAATATCTGAGTTTTAGATTTTTCCAGAGGCCATTGAYGTGGGCTGACCTTTTACAGGGAAAAGCACGTGCGACCGAGGTGCCTGAAAGAGGGCAAAAGTTTGCCCTCCATGAGGCTTCTGACCTTTAAAATTGGGCCCCTTTAAATCATATCCTAAACTGGCCAGCTGCAGACAGAGGTATTCAAAATCATCTGTCACTTTTGAAAACATGGGAGGCAAGTTTCAGACTTATCAGTGTGTCTATTCATTGCATTTCCTTATAAAGCAAAATTGCTCCTGGAAATGCTAATCAGGAAATATCAGAGAAATAACAGTCCTTGAGAGAGCTCCTCTGAGAGGGACTTTGACTCACTATACGGAGAGCAAAATCAGAGCAGCTGTATGAGCTCTCTGCATATTCCGTACGTGTCCTGAACGCTATCAGAACCCCCAGAAGTGACGTGAACCTCGATGAAGTGGGCAGTGATGCTGTTGCTAATGCTATTACATTTTTGATAATAAAGCCACCTGCAGCCAAACTGGGATCATTCAGCAGAAGGCTCCCCGCAATACTGGCACGGACACGCTACTCTGATTAAGTACAGTCAAATCAGAATGTTTTAATTTCAAATGACTTCAAGTAAAAAGAAAATGACTAGGAGAAAGCTGACTGAAGAAATCCATTTTGTGAGAGACCAGTCACTCATCCGGCGCCATCCTCTGTCTGCAACTGCCCACAGATGATGWTGTCCAAGAGGAGGCCCTGACTCTKGCCACCTTCTGTGGCCCTTTCCCTTCATACCCCTCCAGCATCTGTAATCATTGGATTAAGGATGTTAGAGGGTACGTCCCTGTCTACTTCTTTGATGGACCTCTTGTCCAAGAATTTCTCTAATCCCTTTAAAACCTGCTGATACTGTCTGCCTCCATAGCCTCGTATGGCAGCAAGTTCCAGACGTTCACTAGCTGAGTCWTGTCACACAGTTTTATAAATTGCTTTTCAGCAAAGCAGCCTAACATGCATTGCAAAGGTTACTAGTCACACCCAAAGGGGTTTCCTTCATTGTCTCTGGAGTAAAATATTGTGTAACTTTAAATATGTAGTAGTTAGAGAAGTAATTGCACTCCTCTGAAGTCTCCAGGATGCTGTGGTCTGATCTTCCCATTTGCCTTGTGTGTGTGTAACATAAACCATATGGTCTGTAGGACTATATGTAAAGTTGGCAAGGTATATGTTTGCCAGGTGAGGGGCTATGTATAGATCAAATAGAAAATCCTCTTTGCTTCTTCTATAGCTACTGTAGAAGACAAGAAATAGTCTTGGGTATTTTGTAAGGTTTTGGGGCTGCTGTCCCCTCAAGAGGGTAGATAATAAGTAGAGCTTTGCCTGGCAGAGTTACGTCCCCAACTCTAAACTTCAATTCCCTCCTGGCTACCTAYCAACAAAAGAGAATAAATAAGAAAATATGCATACAATATTTTTGTATGCTTTTTAGCAATACTTGAGACACCAGTACTATCTTAACTGGACCACTCTAATAAGAATGACACAAAGGAGGAGCATACATTGGCAATGGACTTTGCTGGGAGGTTTCGTAGTTTACTGTGTAGAGAGTTGTGGTAACAAGTTATTTTTGCCGCTGTTATGTGGACTGCTTTGAACACGATAGAAAGTTATGCTTTTGATCATCTTGAAAAAGACCTGGACTGGTAAAAAGAATGAATGTTCAGTGGAAATTCTTATGTTTTTAGTTAAGCATTCATCATGAACAAAGACAAAATGGAAAATATAGACTGAGGTCCTTAAGTGAAGGCTGGGTACTCCAAAGACTTAGCCTAGTGCATACATTGCATATGTCATTAAGCCACTGGCAACAACACACTGAAGCCCTGCCCAAATTTCAGTTCTTACACTTCAAATAGTCTCAGCTCTCACCAGACAAATGAATATTTAATGTGCAAGTGCACGCAGTAATATTCCCAACTGTGCAATCTAATATTAACAGCTATTTCGTAAACCAACAAGGCCCATTCAATTGGTGACCATTTAAACTATAACACACCATTAAACCATAATAGCCGCCATGAAAACGCAATTMATGTTTGTTGGTCCAGCACTAGAGGAGGCTATGTAGCAAGGACAGTCCAAAAATAGACTTACAGGTCCTACAAGGTTGTCCAAAAGATTAAGCGAGTCACAAGGAAAGCTCGTTCTTAGTGTTGCAGTTTGGGTCTTTACAGCAAAGTAGATCCTAGTCACAAAGATGAAGTTTAATTTCTTATTTATCACCTCAAATGAAGTCATGTGAATACGTGACACCATCTAGCTTTCTTTAACTAGGGCTTCTCCATGGATATGTCTACAGAATCCCCCGTTGCTCGCACGCTTTGTCATGCTGGTTCTGCAGGAGTTATCGTGATTCTTGGATGTTTAGTCAAGATGGGAGTAGAGAAGAATGGGAAGATACCTTTAGTTCCTTCTTTAGGAAGGCAATAGTAATACATTTTGTCTGATTCTTCCACAGCTTGCATTCTTAAAAATATTGGAAAATTGGAGAAGATTCAGAAAAGAGTTTCTCAAATTATACAGAGGCTGAGGAAAATTCTGCTCTATGAGAAGCTTGAAGAGCTCAATCTTTTTAGCTTATCAAATAAGATTTAGAGGCGCCCTGATTTTGATGTTAAGTGCCTCCACAGCAGGAAAAYGCTAGTTTGTAAGAGATTCTTTTATCTGTCAGTGAAGAGCCAGTGCTTGGATGCTGAAGTGAAACAAATTAGGCATCTGTTTTTATCAACAAGGTTAAATAGCCAGTGACAAATTAAGAGTATTGGCAGATTTTTTTTTTCATGTGTATAGAAGGCTAGAAATGTTCTGAAAAATATTACTTGGTGTTAGCCTGTTAGGGCTCTATGCAACATATGGGCCCAAGTAGTCATTCTCTTTTCTTTTGTAGTCCATAGGTTTTTAGTGAGTTCATCCTGAATTCTCAAGAGAATGTGGAATTCAATGTTCAAGGTATTAAAACACCTTTGATAATTATGGCCTAAGCAATTTAACCTTTTTTTTTATACCATTGGGTAAACAGAGCCATGTGAAGCACCTCCAGACCACTGAGTTAATTTTCAGTTTAGAAGTAAAAGGGAACTAGTCTGAAATGAGGCAGAACATCGAGGTGAGGCCCTGAACCGGCACAAAGGCAGCTCGACATTGAACGTGCCTAAATGGAGAGCTCTGGTAGATGCAGCTGGTCTTAGCAACAGGCTTGAGCAACCATCACAGAAACAAGTTAGATTTGCTGCAGCATCATCATACTGTCATCTTTTGGGCCCTTTTAAGCAATAAGGAAAGACTGCAGGGCAGGCTGTAGGCATTTTATTTTTTTCCACTATTTTCAATATTTTTTTGAGATTATCAGTGGCGTCGAGCCACTCTTGCATTCCTCTCCCAGTATATGACTGTTTATTGTGCACAATATAGACATTTCATAACATGGCCAATCATATATCGTTGTAAATGTTCATCTTGAGTGCTCTGGTGGTCTTGATTCTTGTATTTTGCCTTTATTGAATGAACTGAAGACAAGACCTCGGAGGCCTGCCTGTGTAAGCCCTGGTAATGAATAGCTATGTATCATCTATCTGATAAGCACAAAGGGAAAATGGTAGCCTGAAATGCAGTTCAGCTTTATCTTATTGCGAGCGTTTAGGTCTGAGTTTGATTTTTATCTTCTTTTTAATATGTTTTCCTTTTGTTTGTATTAGACATTTTTCAAATTCACGTCCTCTGCAAATAAAGTAAATCAGTTTGTTATGAAGCGCTAGGCTAAAACAAAGGGAAGCACCTAGAAGGTTTCCTTAAATATCCTTTTTCATCGAGATTATTGTTGTAAAATAAACCTGGGCTCAGTCTGCAGTTTAATATGTGTATTTTTGTAGTTAGTGTCTTTGGAGGTAGGAACAACTATTGATAGATGATTTACAAGTGACAGGTTCTAGTCAACTTTGACCAAGGGCAGAAGTGACCAAAAGCCAGTGAAGTTGGATATCTAATGTGAAGCGACCTGTTTGTCTCATTGGAAGTCTGAGAAGTTAGTCAAATCAGAAAAAAACAGTATTGCAGATGGTACCAACTGTCACTCCTCATTGACAATCACATTAGAAAGGGCAAGAACCTGAGCACAGCTTTTCAGATAGAGGATTGCAGCTATCTGTCTCTTTGTCTGCTATAGCTGCTATAAAAATCAATCTGTTTAGTGAAATAACTTTTTTCAAAAACTTACTGATTTATTAATTTTTTTTTTTTAAAGTTATTTTGATTTTAAAATATCTGTCTGGACTGTTTCTCAGATTTTTTTTTCCTTTATCCCTACTTTGTTTCTGAACTAAGGATGGAAATGTCATAAGCAGGAAAAATTCCCAGCTCAGATTGATTGAAACCAGACTTCTTCTCAGAGGTTTCATTTCTGGTTAAGAATATATTTTTTTGTGTGTTTTATTACATGGAATAATGAAAAATGATCTAATAAGTTTTCTTCTGAATCAAAGCTTTGGCTTGAGCTGTGTGAGTGTCTATCCTTGACCATTCTGTAGGAAACCTTCTTGAGGTTTGTACTTCTGTGCTTCCTTCTGTAGAACAGGGCTATTCTACTGTAAGTATATATATTGCAGCTGCAATATGGAAGGCGTATAGAGCAGGAGGCTCTTGTAGCCTTTCTTGATGTTTTGATTTAATGTGTTCTGGAAAACCTGTCTCAAGGAATCCCATTGCCAGTTTTTCCAGTCTTTATGCACTGCATGTAGTTATTTTGGTGTACCCCCAAACTGAGAGAGAACTGTCAACTCATGGGCATCAAACCATTAGTCTTGAAGTCTGAAACAGCCTAGGAGCCAGTGAGTGTGCTGGGATGATGGTCACTGCATTGAAATTACAGTGATTGTGCTGCTTTTCATTCAACCCTAAATACAGTGAATTAGAGTGATTCAGTTGAGGGTAAAAATTGTGTGGTTCTTTATGGAATCACCCTTGCTAGGCTGAAGGAACTGTATTTCTTAATGGAACCTGTAATGGTGACAGTGATATCACCGGCTGGAAACAGAGCCTGAATTTTCATATCACTGTGGCAAGTAGGAAGAGATGTAGATGTTCTCAGGTAGAACAAATAGTGAGTCATCTGTCTCTTCAAATCAGATCAGGCAACTTAAACGATGTTGTGTCAGTGGGAGAGCTCCAAGGAGAAGTAGCTTGGAGGCTTTGTGAAGACCATGGAGACCTGGTCCAGGCTGAACTCCTGGCTTTAGAGGTGCTTCCAGGGTACATACAGAGCCAGAGTGAGCTCTGCATTGCGCCCTGCTCCTCTGTCCCCACCTGCTCTRTGATTTCTACACGAGAAAAACTGTGGGCATGTGGATTAGAAGCACTAGCCCACACTGATCGGGTGCCTTATCTGTGTGAGTGGCGGCCAGAACATTGCTCAATGCTCGACTTAGAGATAAGCAGGAGACTTTGATCTGCCYCTGTTTTGCAAGGGGATGATCATTGGTAATTCACTTCATCTTTCCTTGCTTCAATTTCCACATCTGTAAAGAGCATATGAGATATTTCCTTCTGTTATAAAATGCTTGGAAATTTTCTCTAAAATGTGCAAAGTAAGAAGTAGGAGTTATTGCTCTAAAGTATTTTCTGTCCCTGATTGCCATTGCCTGGGTTAAATTTGAGCTGTCAGCCCTTTTCTTGGGAGATGATCTTTTGCGGACATCATGATATTGCTGCAGGAAAAGTAAAGTGATGTATTTTAGGGCAGTATTATTATTGGCTTGGAAATAACCCACATGAAATGATTTCTGTAGGTTTTCTAGCAGGAATCCCRGTTATTCTCTTCTGCTGCATTACACACATCTGCAACATGTGATACTACCTAGTGATGAGAGACAGCAGTTTATAAATAAATGCAAATGATCAGCACAGGACGCTTTTCTGTAGCATTAAATGGTATGCCCATAAAAGTATTAGCATTAGTAGGAATGGCTGGCATTATTTCCGCCTGTGTCCAAGAGTGACTGGAATTTTTAAAACATCTGAGAGCGGATGAGGATGATTTGCAGGSAGCCTGTTAGCTTTAGAAGTCATGTGTGAAAACTCGCTTTTGAGTTTTACACCCTGCAGTTTTCAGGACTGTTCTTTAAGGGCTAAAGAAAATATTTCCTTTTCTTGGCAGCTGAAGCTTTTTCCTTTTCTTTGGTTACATCGCAGTGCGGAGCTGCAGACCCCAGTGTGCAGTCAATTATACACTCGTGCTGCTTTCAGATTCACTTATCCAGCGATGATGACTGTCTGTGAGCAAAATCCATCAGAGAGTTATTATCTCCAAAGTAAAAGCCTCAAATGTTCAGGCATCTCATCTGCCCCTGAAAATCAGTACCTGTTCTTGAAAAACACAAGACCTCAAATGACTTATTATTTTGGATGCTTGAAGGCTGGAGACGCTTCTGAAATCTTGTCTGTARCTTAACAATTCAGGGTTGTCTCAAGCCCTCTAGCCAGTATTAGGCGGTGTAAAAGGCACRATGTATTACCTGTAGTACAGAGGGTCATCTGGGATCATGTTATAATTACACAAACCTCTTCATTGTGCACTGCGATACCCAAAGTGATGCCAGATAATGGTTTAGCTAGCATGCTAATTGGCGGTATAAAATGAGCGTTTTAAGCAGCCAATCTCTCTAGCTATCATGGTATTTATGACTTGCACGCAATTAGGGAGCGTGCTGCTTAGTTTAACTAGCCCTATGCTTCCAGCCACRGTTTTAAATCTAGCACTCGATCTTCATTTTGCCTTTCATGGCTTGGAGTATTTAGACTTAAGTTAGTTCTCTGTGCTTTTTCTTTCCCTTCTTTACTTGCAACATTTGCTCATTCATGCCACAGCTGAAAAACAATTAAACCTAGTTGCGATGGTCCTTATTGCAGGAAGGTCTTGCCTAGATATGTAATGTGACTACTCTGGTAGCRTCATGGCAAAACTCTAGTATTCAAAGGGTAACTTTTGTTCCAGGCTAGACTMTGAGAAATAAATGTAAAACTCCTGATAAACACTTAAGGTCCATAGCACAGCAATTTTTAATCATAACTGATCAGCTTAAAAAATCACAGTATCTCTGAGACTGAATGTTTACTTTCCATAATTAGGAACAAGGGGGCTTGGAAGTGCGTGGGTCACAGGAGTCAGCAGCCATACATGAAACTTCTCTGAAAACTGACATCATGTTTGAACTAATAATCCAGGCTTGACTTGTTAAGAGAGGGACTTTGTGGAGGTACATTTAGTTTTTCAGGATAAATYAGCATAGACAAGTGTCCATTAAACTCTTGGCTAAAGCTAAGTGGGATGAATCCCACTTAGCATGCAGAAAGGTCCACAGAACATCTCCCCTCACCTCCATGTTCTATGGGCCAGAGTATATTTTTCAACGCTGTTAAAAAATGTAATATCACCAGCAAAGGAGTTTCTCTGCTGTAGGGCAGGAAGAGTGCTGCAGGAATTGAGCGTCGTGTGTCCTACRTTACTTCAGTGTCTGAGAACTTAGCAAAGGGGACTTTCAGGTGGCTCAAGAGTGAATTGTGCAGCTGCATAAGTTTGTTACGTGACAGAGAAGTTGAATATCTTGCTGAAGTTTAAATCTCCATTGGTGGTCATTCGACTGAGGCAATATATTTCATACCTACTGCATCATCTTTGCACCAGTGAAATGACTGTGCAAGTCCTGATTGATGGAAGTGATGTTGCAAGAGCCCCAGAATGAGTCAGGCTGAATCTGCAGCACTTTCCATCAGCTCAGGATTTCTTCCTACTGGGCTGCACATGCTGGCTGCTTGACTGTCCCCTTCCACACACTGATGCTCTTTGGAAAGCTCTGAAATGTGGCAGGCAGTAYGGCGAGGAGGGCTCCCACAGTCATGGAGTGCAGGATTCCACAAGACCAACTGGGCATCTATGACAGTTCTTTTAGAGATCGGGATGAGATGGCACGGAACAGGGACATCTGGCAGGTTCAACGGAATGGATCAACTGCAGATTCCCCTGTTGGTGAGCTTGGCCAGCGAGCTGCTTCAGCAGATGTTTGTCCTTAGGCATTGAGTGCTTTCTGGATGCATCTTTCCTTTGCCTCTCAGGAGCAAACGCCAGCACAGTGGCAATTCATATAAGCTCAGTGACCAACACGAGGAGGCATTGACCTGATGATGGGCTCCAGCACRTAAACTGTGTTCCTGGAAGGAACAGAAGTTAATGCCTCCTCTGGGGAGCTGGAATGAAGAAATTCAGAGTGTAAGGAACGTCCATGTAGCAGCTGTCAGTGGTTGTTAGGTCCAGTCTCTTTTATTTTTGGAACAATTTCATCTTTCTTGACGCCTTTGATTTGAATGCTGTATTGACTCTGCTCTGTATACTTTCAAGCAGGTATATTAAATATGCAAGAGGAACAGCATTTTGAAGGGGGGGTGAGAGAAAAGAAAGAAAATAATTATTGTTACACATTGGAGCATATTAATGAATACATTAATAATTGATCCACTGTTATGTTTTCCCCTAATAGTCATCAAAATCTGTATAAACCTGCACTACAATACATAACATCTCATTACAACATTTGCTCAAAAAATCAATGCATATCTAAGTTATTTGTGTCAAAACTCATTTATTTCCACAATAACATGGACTGTCAAACCTTGACATCCTGTTAATAACATCCAGTGCATTTGCATATTATTCAAATATTTCCTTTTATGAAATAGGGGACTTTTACTTACACCATCCTACTTGCAGTGCTTCATATATTTGCACATTAGCTCAATTCACACAGTTATAGAAGGGTTACCTGTGGCAACTAATTATACTGCACTTTATGCATATTAATGAGCCTGGTGAGCAGCCGTCCTCTATTCTATGGTGAGATGAGGGGGGAAAATAACAGTGTAAGTGGGAGACCTATTACAGGCAAAACGCAGGCAAACAGGAGATGGATATTTTATCATGTTTTCCCTTTGATGCCCCTAGCCTTTTTGAGCAGACTAACTTGGGTGGGAAAAATACCGCACAGCAGTCCCAGCAGCTTTGAGTTCAGAAGTGAAAAATATTATTTTTATCTTGTTCGTTTCCTCTCTTGCTGCTCCCTCTGCTTTCTCGATCCTCTCTTTGCAAGGTGCTGAGTGGTGCCCTCGGTCCCTGTTGAGATCAGCCCCTCGCAAGATCAGGCGTTTAATGTGTAGCCTCGAGCCTGCTGCCTGCCTTCTGATGAAACCATCTCGTGGGCCTTTCCCCGGCGTAGATAAGAGTGACTTATTTTGTTTTGAAGGAAGGTTTCGGCAGCGTGAGCTCGAGCCAGCTGCATAAAGTGGCTCCCTCGGCCAGGTGTCACAAGGACAATGAGGAAAGTCGAGCCGCGAGACATGGAAGAGTTGGCAGCCCTGTTGCAGGGCAGGGCAGGGCCAGTGGCTGAACCGTGTTGGGGTGTTGCTTGAGTGTCTCCACCTACTTATTAAAAAAAGCAAAGGGAAAAAAAAACAGAGGAAAAAGGGAAAAAAGGGGGGAAAAAAAAAGAAAACAAGAAAAAAGAAGGGAAAAAGTGAAGGAAAAAGAAGAAGAAAAATAAAAAGAGAAAGGCTCCTGTTGACACAATGGAAGATAGAAAAGGGGAAATTGATTTTATGCAACAGCAGATGTCTCCTAAGCGGTAATCACAGTGTCAGATAGAGAAACTAATCACATTTCAGTAGCTTGTTCAGATCTCTGATTAAAATTCAGTGATACCATTCCTGGATCCTAAAATGCAACAGTCATCAGAAACAAAAGAGAATGTATCATAATTAATGCAATTAAGTGAACCCTTTCCTTTTTTTCTTCTCTCTCTCTGTGTCTCTCTCTGTGTCTCTCTCTGTGTCTCTCTCTGTGTCTCTCTCTGTGTCTCTCTCTGTGTCTCTCTCTGTGTCTCTCTGTCTCTCTCTCTGTCTCTCTCTCTGTCTCTCTCTCTGTCTCTCTCTCTGTCTCTCTCTCTCCCCCTGTGTTTTTATGGGTAAGCTATGCTGACCTTATCTGAGATTAAAACCACTGTCCTCAGGACTACAGCCTCACTCAGGATGGGAGTAAGAACTCCCTACTCCTCATGGGTGTTGCTGCATGTGGGTGTTTGGGGGGATCTTAGGGAAGATAAACGGACCTGGTTGCTTATTCCCATAGCAGGTGATGAGAGGTGAAAAGGCAGGTGGAACAGTGGATCCAACCTCCTCTCTTTCCTGCCACATACAACTCTGTCAGCAATATGATTATCTGCTCTTACAGATTTCCGCAGGCTTGATAGCGAGTATCCCAATGTAGCTTTTACAGCATAGGCCAAACCTCTAGATACTGAGTTTTTTTTACAGTCAGTTTTTGGTTCACTTGCCATGAAGGACAGCCAGAATTTACCGAGTAAATCTTGACTACAGCCAGAGGAGGCATCTTAGGATCAGTATCAGAATCAGATCATACTGATCAGGATTTCAAATCTAACAGTTGGTGAGTTTTCACAGGGAAAAATAAGCTTCCAGTTAGGATTTGCCTTTGAAGATGATTTTTTTTTTTTATCAGAAACAGAATGAAATTGATTTAAATCAATTGGCTGGTTAACAAACACAAGCATTTATTTTATTCCAGGGGACCAAAACTCTGAGTTGCTCCTGTTGGGTGTTTAAAAAAGAAGAAATACTCTGGTAGTTCACCAGCGAAGCTGCCAGCCTGCTGTCTTATTAACATAACTCTTAACGTGTCTGAGGGACTCAACACAGCAGATTGATTATGTTCGTGTCTGAGTTGTGGTGCTGATGATGATATGCTAGTAAATACACCAATGCATCACAGTCTTCGGGAACAGAAGTCTCTCTGTGACATTTTCTGAATGAGCTATGAAAATGAGAATGGTTCGTGCATCTTCTCAGCTCAAGTAGCTAAGGCGAGCAGGCTGAGCTGTTAGGCAGAAGTGCATCTGGCAATAATGATTAACTAAGTGGTCTTGGTAGTCTTTTATTGTAGAGATGTCACTTAGACAAGCAATGAAATAGCTGGGTTTGCAGATTCCTTGAATAAGGAAAAGGAAAAAAATAGTTTACTTCCTGAAACTGTTTTCTTCCTGAAGGAGCAGTTAGTAAATTTTGCCAAGCCATTTGCCRTTTCAAGTTCTCATCATATGACATTAACTTCCCTGGTTCTGTTCTGTTGGAAGGGCATTACAATAGACCACAAAAGGGAGTGAATAATTATYGCCTTTGGTTGGACAGAACTCGTCTCTGAATCATCGGGGTCTAAATCTCAAAGCACTGGCACTCAAACAGGGAGAAAAGCAGAAGGAACTCCTGGACTGGGTATTTCTTCCTCCCTCCCTCCCTCCCTTCTTCCTATGAAAACTTAGCTATTCTACTAATGTCACCTACTCTGGCATTTTCCATGTTCAGTGAATTAATCATGAGGTATTCATACAGATTAACTTAAGGCACCTCACTCAATCCAAAACTCGTAATGCCAGTTTCTTTAGGAGCCTGATCTGTCTGCAGGAGAGGCTTCTCCTCAGCACCTAAGGCTTTTTCTGCATTGTCTTCTGGACCAACCTTCACCTCTGGTGACTAGCAGCGCATGGTGGGAGACCAGGCCTGTAACTTTGCATCAGTGTTAGCAGGTGTGAACTCTTGCAGAGCCTTTGACAAGCAGCTGCATCTGGTCTTGTAGGAAATTCATCCTGCACCAGCAGCTTTACTGCTGACGAGATGGTCACTGTATGTGAGAACCACAACCGGGCATCTTTCTGATTGCAGGAGGGCAGAGCACTCGTGAGGATAAAATATCATTTTGAATTTATTTTGTTGTAGAAGTCAGGGTGTTGCCAAGTGAGAGGAAGTGGGGTRGGAGATAAACTGGGAGTCCACATGTGGTCTGACGTGGACAACTCTCACATGTCCTTGCAGGAGCTCCCTCTTGGGTTAGGGAGACAGTGTGCCAGCATTGACGTTTTGATGCTGCAGATTTTTTTGCAGCTTTGGCTTTTAAAGGAACTGGGAGCTTCTACAAACAGCACTCGTGCAGCACTGACACTTAAGGCTTTTATTACCCTTGGCAGCAATTCTTTCCTAATGTAAAACTGAGCTACTGTATCTTACAGGAAAGGACCTAAACAATGATGTATTCAGGCTGATGGGACTGGATTAACCCATTAATAAATAGGAGGTGAAGAGAGCAATCTTGTTGAACGTAATGTATGCTAATGATGTGACCTGGCTAATGGAGCCCTTTTCTATATTCTGTCATTGCGCACATCAATTATGCAGCCTCAATTATCATCCTGTTTTTGTATCATGTGGCAGAGAAATGAGAGACTTAATAGAGATGTTTCACCCAGTAAAATGCCTGATTAGGTTATGAAAGGAGAAACTCAAGGAAGAAGAGAAAAAAAACTTTGTTACATTATATCCTGATTTAATTAGCCAAAAGATATTATTCTCAGTAAGGGCCTTTGAAGTTGTAGCAATATTGCTCAAGGCTCAGCAGCAGAGATGACTGTCTTAATACCTACAGCAAATACACTGACATAGCGCTTACATGTAGACAGATCTTAGCTAAACATTGCAAATTAGGCCAAGATCGTTGCTTGCTGCTTGTGGTTAAGGTTCCTGATAAAGAGGAGAGGGAATTTTGGGCGTCAGTGCTACAGTTAGGTCTGCAGGAGAATGAGTGGCCCCTTATTACTAGTGTCATCTTGTTGCAGGAGGTGGATTGCAGGGTACTGTGGCTTTTGCTAGCAGTCCTCAGATACACGGAGGATGTATTTGAGGTATCTCAGATACAATTCTAGMCTGTTCCCCGGACTGTTCTCTGTTTTCACAGCAGTTTTCTATACTACTCCTTCTCCCCTTCTCAGTTTTTGTTTTCACATRAGAGTACATTGAGCCTTACTGACTTTGGGTTTGGATGTCACTGTCACACACCTGTGATAGGGACAGGTCTTCAAAGTCTGCCCGGTTCGCCCCTACTTGCCTTGGGATGATGGTACTTCTAAGGTTTCTGGCAAGGATGCTATGGTCATAGTTAACCCTGTAAGTCAGGACAGGGCCTTGGAGGCAACCCAACATGTGATAAGAAGCTTCCAGAAGTGGAAAATGGGAGGGGAACATGCAGTGGAGAAGGAGCTAAGCAATGGGAGGAGGGCAAACTCAGTTTAAGTCATCTCTGCAGTCATTAGAGCRGATCTTCAGTGGACCTAAACTATCTGGACTCCAGTGGCTTCAATGGAGTGGTGTCTTTACATGTGGGGAAAAAAAATGTTCCCTTCAGTTCTGGTCTGAAGAGAACTTGTGAGTTTTCTTACCCCGTGGCAGAAGCACCACAATAAACTTGGTACTTTATTTTAGCAATAAGTAGCCGACCAGATCCCTGATAAAAATCACAGGGCTGATTAACAGTTTTCAACTGAATCATAGTGGCAATGAAAGCCGGTGTAAAGCAAGAGTGAATCAGGTCCCTGGTTGTGTCAGTTACTTCTCCCTTTCCCCCGGGGCTAGGCCTGCTGCGATAAGGAATGATGTCACGCTCATCGAGAACATGATCAGAATGACAAAACGCCCAGAGTGCCAAATTTGCTCATCCTAACCATGGCTAGTCCATCTTCTGGGCGCAGGAAMTAAAATCAGGAGATTCAAGGGGAAATAAACGCCAGGGTCGATTATTCCAGCTGTAGCTCTTGGGTTTGAGGGCCTCCTCTTTTGGCTGTCTGTCTGTCTGGAGGAGCCTGTTTATGGCCTAACTCCAAAGAGCAGAACCTACAGCTGAAGCTCCCCTAACCAGGGATGTCTGTTGCTTCTGAAAACACTTGATATTGGCCTAAGCCTTAACCACCTCCCTCTGCAGCAGCCAAATAAAATAGCAATAAAGCTGTGATTTGCTAACTCGGAGCAGCTTGTTGCCACAAGCTGGGCTTTATTGCGGGGACTTGTGGGCCATGTAACTCGACATTAGTTTCCTTATTATCATGTGCTCTGTGGACACTTCACCCATTTTTGGATGCCCTGTTCCTACCACCTCAACCTGATGCATTTGTGATCTGATATACAGGGTTGTAAAGCATGAGGGGTAGCTCCTATGAGCACGAGCTGTGAATTTTAGGCTGCTGAAAGTGGGCAGGTCGCTTGCTCTCTGCTGAAGGCCTGATATTAAGACTAGGAGCAGAGGTGAACTGGATTTCACTGGTTCTGTAACACATCTTGAACTCTCTCCCTTGCCATGCAAACTCTACGCAGAATAAAGCTGACTGGAACTTTTAAGATTCTATAACAAATTACAACTGGAAAAGAAAAGCAAAATTCCAAGGTTTGCACGTTAAAAAAGATCTTATAGACGATGGGGTGGATTGCTTTTTTTTTTATCCCTCCCCTGCAAATTTTTAAACGGTGACATCTAGGTATTAGAAAACAGGCTCTTTTAATTACTACATTCCCTCCTCTTGCACACAGACACACTCTTCACAAGCTTCACTGCAAACTTCAGTGTTAATTTGTGTGCCTTTGTGGACAGGAGTGGGCTCAAGCTTTTGAAGTATGTGCTTCGTTATTGCTTTGTGTACTTTCCTATTAACTTCCAACATAGTATCAGGCTTATCAGTGCTTGATCCTTCATGCATCTCAAATGCAACACTAACTGGTAGGCTGCATGTGTTTCGTGACCTTCTTTTCATTTCTGTACGCTATCCATGTGATCTGTCATAGCTTTGAAAATTCAACTGCAGGGTAGAGATTTTGTTGCCAGAATTGATCCTTCTCTTTTCTTCAGAAGCCATCAGATGTAAGTAATACTTGTGACAAATAACCATGAGAGAGATCACCACATCAGAAATACCTTGCTTTGTGCTGGGCTGCTAGCTGTGTGTAATTTGGACTGGTCCTCAGTTACTTGTCTTTCACCTTTGGGGTAATTATTTGCTTGTGAGTGACGAAGATTCTTGATCCCACTTTGACCTGCAGAACTTGTGATAAGGAGAGATTTGTCTTCAGGCTTGAGTCCACAAAAGCCTGATATTCCCTTTTTTCACCATCATATTATATTAGTTGGAGGAGCTTTACGAGATGAGAAACTCATTATAGCTCTAGGGTCATCACTGTACAGCTTTATCCAATGGCCTTTAAGCACTTGCACAAGGGCTTTCATATCATCTCTAATATAATAATAATGCATACATTGTTTTAATTTCTATAATCTTTTTCATGCAGCTACTGAAGGAAGAGCATTTTCCAAATACTGATGTATTTAGCCTTGAAGCTTGTGGGTTAGAGAGAACTTCATTATGCCCAGGGCAGGGGTGGCCCAACTGAGGGGCAGAGAAATGAAGGGGTTTGCTAATGGTCCTGGAGCAAGTTGTCCCTCAGCTTGCTCCCTGTGTGACTCAGTGATGAATCAGCTCAGGGCTAACATGGCTTTGAGCAGTTCTCTTGAATGTGGCTTTGCTGCGTGGTCCTCTCCTTGCTCTTTGTTGAATGGAGGCAGAACTCTTCTGTGCCACTTGGCTGGAAGAGGTTGGATTTTTGGATTTGAGTTTTCTGATAAGTCTTTGGTATATTTTCCATTTTCAGGAGGAAAGCCAAAATGTAGTGATTTTGAAATGACTCAACAGTGAAACCTGAAGAGCTGTGATTCAGGCACTGCATGCTCCCCTTCCCTTCCCTGCTGAGACCTGTTTTCCCATGATATGCTGTAGACGCGTCTTGGTTACACAGCTCTGATGTATCATGGAAGTTGGATCTGGGATTAGAAAACTTGGCAGCCTGGAAAGGGAGAGAGCCTGAGACCTCCTCCCTGCATCCCTGGTGAGGCATTTCTTTCAAAGAAAGCAGGCCCTTATCGTGAAAAATGTTGCTCAGTTAAAATTGCTTTTCAGTTGAAAATTTGCACCAGCTCTAACGCTGGCTTTCATATGCAGTTTCGTCTAATGTTTTGCCCATTGGGTCTCTGTGATGGAGATGAAAAGACCCTCCTAATTCAAGGATGGCCATTATAAATATGCGTAAACCAGTCAGTGTCATTTATAGACAGAACAGCAGCATCCGTACAAAGCTGCTTTAAGTGAAGCCATTAAAGGCTCGCAGTTGTGCCGGCTCTGTGCTAACGATGTCAAGACGGGATATTTAAAATTCAGCCCATGCACGTTCCATTCCAGGGAGTTTTGTGCTTTGGGGCTGTTGATGGTTTATCCAATTGTTTTCTGACAGACCCATTCGCACGTTCTGCCTAGGTGGTACGGCACACGGGGCTGCTCTTTATCACTCTTGGTTGGATGTTACCCAATGCGGCCGTTTGGTCCTTGTTCGTCACAAAACGATCCATAAAGCAAATTGGGAGATCTAAATGCGCCAGGCTGTTCCTGGATCCCGCAGCAATTATTTCAATGTTGGATGCAGAGATATTTGCCAGCAGTGGAAAGCAAGTCGCAAGCTGTTTGAAACCACTCTCTGCAAGCAGCTCCTCAATGGGGGAAGGGTTGATCCCTGCAAACCGTCCTCACATTAACCAGACAGAGTATTTGAAGCTGAAATATTAAGTGCATCCCATCATGGTCTAGGCAGGAAGCTGGATTAAAGGACAAAACTAATCTTTGTCTATAAGCTTTGCCATGTAGGAAGTGATTGGCCCTTGTCATCTGGCATGGGACTGCTGTGCTGAACCCTCTCTGACCACTGGGTATTGTGAGGGATATGCTGAGCCCTTCATCCAACGGGAAGAAGATTCACCTCTTCTGTGCTAAAACCACATTGTTTTCCTGTGATCTTTATCCCTCTTTCCCTTGGGCTGAATTCAGTGAGGAGTTTAGGGAGGGAAAGCAGCGCTGCCTCATGTCTAAGTCATGAGTTCCCTGTGCTGGAGGGATGGTAACATGGTGAATTCACTAAGGGGATTTCTTTTTCTGAGAAAAGACATGGGAAGAGCCAAAGGCAAGTGCACATGTGTATTGGCATGTGCCCAGTTTGTGCGGGACCAAACTGGAGGGGCAGCACGTGGGTGACCAGACAGCGAGTGCTGGACACAGCAAGGGGAGAACCAGGTACTTGGAAACTTCTTCCTAAATAAAAATGTCCTTATTTGTCCTTACCAGTAAACACAACAATAGGATGTATTAACAACCAGATGTGGAAGATAGAAATGTTTTGGTTTTTTTTCTATCCACAGTCTGATCTGATAAAGCTTCATGTATCTATGTATGAATACATGTGTATATATGTGCAGATACATTTATATGCATTTACTTGCAAAGTCAATCCTACAGTTTAAAACACTTGATGTGGTTGTGGCCTTTGCTAGTTAGCATACTTATAGATAAGCACAAGGAAACTACTTCCTAATCTGTTAAATTTTGCCTTAGAAAAGTAGAGTTAAGCCCCAATCTACTGCATTACTTCTGTAGCAGCAAGGTGACGGGAGAGTTCCTCAGAGCCTGCGTACCCCCGGGCTAGGGAAGGGTACTCATTCATTGATGTGTGGCTGGGAAACTGCTTCATCCTCAGCTCAAGTGCTTCGTGGGCAGGACTTGAGTCTCCTGATGTCCTAGGCACAGTGGAATGAAAGTGTGCGGGGGCCTTTAGTGGAGAGCAGGGCATTCAGTTGCCATCTCTGCTTTATAGGCAGTGGTTCATGAGGAAAAGCTTTGGAAAGGAAGTTATTTTGTAGCTTTTGACCCTTGTTTCATTTACTGAGTGCTTCTGAAATAAGTTATCCATTTTCTCCATCTTCTCTTCTGTCCTTTTCTGCTCAGGGATCTTTGGCCCCTTGTGTTGTTTTTCTAAGAATCCACTGGATGTTCCTTGGTCATTAACTGATGGTTAGTAACTCAAATCTCCTGCTCACATTTATTTTTATTTCTGATATAGAAAAATCAGCCCAATGACTGGTTAATCCTCTGCAGGCCAAGGACACCACAAAGGCCCTGCAGCTCACAATCTGGAAACAGCGAAGGTATAAAGTGCAGGTGGACATATGTGCCTGGAACGTGCAAAGAGATGTATAGTCATAGCATGTGTCTTCATGCGAGTTGATGCTTTTGTGCTGTGTGGAGATGACTGATGGGCTTGAGCACTGCCAATGATATCTTCTGTGACCCCACGTAGTGGTTCTCAGGTGTGCACAGCGGATTCTCAATCTCTCTGTTCGTGTTTAAGAAGGCTGGATGACATTTGGGCGTTCGCTTTTGTGTGAGCATGAGATCCTTCCTTTGCTGAACTGGCTGATCTGATTAGAGGTGGCTTAAAAAAGAGAGAGAAGTGAACAGGTGGCAGACATAAACACACAGCTGTGTGTTAGCGCTGATTTTATTGCTGTTTTATAATGTTGTCCGGGGTTATTTTACAACAATTTTCTCTATTCGTGACGTTGCCGTAAATCTCTTTGTAAAATGGCCCTAATGTGCAATGAATGCTATTAAGTAAGATGGAGAAACTCAGGGAATCGCTCTGTTGTGGTGAAGAGAGAGCTAGAGAGAGATGCAACCAGAGGCACCCGGGAAAGCCAAGGGGAAAGAGCAAGGGGATGGAGAGGCTGGTTACGGCACTGCTCTAATTCTCTCAATGTGATGTGATAAAAGCCTCCCGAGGAGACAGCAATAGCTCGCTTGACCCGCTAGATGGAGATGCAAAGAAGCATTTTCTCCATGGTGCTGTTTCTGGTTGCTGCCTGCTATGTACTCAGCTTCCCTATTGAATGGCTTTTACTTACAGTACCTTAGGCCCATCCTTAAAGCAATTACAAGATTTCTCCAGAGTAACATTTGGCACGAGCAGGCTGTATCTAGGCTTTTAGTACTGGCTAATTTGCCTGGCCTGATTTTTTATGTGTTCCCATTTATATTCATGGTCAGCCTCTATTATTGTAACAGGCTTTTTCGTATAAAAGGTGCCTTATTCTTTTCTTAATTTTAGTGAGAATTAATGCAGGTTCTTGTATGTCATCAGGGTGAGGCCAGAGAACTGAAATCCCTTTTTTTTTCCCCTCCGAAATTCAATGTCTAAGCAGATCTTTCCATCATGAACTTTTGTTCTCACTTCTTCAGTACATTAAAGGGCATTTGGGGTGAAGTTGTCTGTCTAGGACTGACTGAAATACTGAATTTCTACTCCTCTGAGAAGTTCAACACCTCTAGTGCTCATTCCAAGGTTCAGAGCGGTCTCAGAAATGTTTGGTTGTGAAAAGCACCAAGTATCAGAAAGGTGGTTGTGATGAGTCCTCCCTCCTGCCCCTCAATTTTTTTTTTTTGAAACAGTTTTATCACAAAATGAACTCAATATGTTTAAAAAAAAGCCTCAAAACATCCCAATATTAAAAATGAAACCCAGAAACGCCAGCACATGGTGTTTCTAAGACGAAATGCATGGAGATCATAACTTCTTTGTATCACTGCTTGCAGACCTATCATGACTTGTTGGAGCTTTACACTGATTTCCAACAGAACTTTTTGAACAGCATCTTGCTGGAAAACGGTGCATTGTTTGAATGTCTCTGAGCAGTTCCACATGGGATGCTCTGGGATATTGGGAACAGCTCAACAAATACCAGAAAGCATCGTGCTGGGAGCTGACTGCCTTCGTAGTGCTCAGCACCTGCAACAGCCTTTGCAGTATTTTCCTAGAACCCCTTTTATTGAGTTTACTTTGCAGCGTGGCTGAGTGGCTGTGGTGGCTCCACCTTGGGGTGGTAAAATGCTGAGCTGCTGCTGTTCATGTGTCCTTGACTGCACAGACTGTCCTGAGCGCTAGGCTAGGTTACTGTCCCTTCCACAGTGCAATAGGTTCTACACTTGCAATGTAGACTCTGCCCTTGCCTGCTCTCTTAATTGCAAAGGCTGTAATAGTTGGGCAGAGAAAGAGTGTGTGAACATAGTCAGTAGTACTGCAAAGATCATGTAATAAGGAACACGTTACCCCACCGGGCCATCCTCTGGCTGCTAAGGGTGGATATCTCCTTGCACTTCTCGATACCATCTCTTGCAAACGTCAAAGAACTGGCAGATGCAGCACAGTACTTGTTTTTTGTTTCTTGGATTGTTTTTTGGAGAGCCAAGACATTTATTGAGCTGTTTACTCGGTGTTGCTGTTGTGTTTTGTTCTTCAAGAAGCAACATCAGAAACCACTTCAGCAAACTCTTTTCTCCCAACAACGAACTTGATGCATCACTTTCAAGTTGCCCAAAGTCAGTAAGGCGAGCAGGAGCTACAGCACTGGGGGCTGCTTGGGAAGACCAGCTTTGCCGTACGCAAGCGTTGGCCTCCATACAGGACCTAGGGTGATGTGTAACAGCTGGTGATTCACAGGATGTCAGAGTCAGTGCTCTAATGGTCTGCTGAGGGCCTCCATCAGATAAACTCTACGCAGTAGAGAATTAGTGCAAGCATCACTCAGAGGCAACAGCTTTCCAGGGCTGGGGGGATTTGTCCCGCCCACGATCGGAAACCTCCTCTTGGAGGAAGCAAGGAATGGGCTTGGGCTGGGTGGCTTGAAGAGCTGCTGAGCTGAGGTGAGCGGCAGGAACCATTTCTGAGTGAAGAGCTTAACGCTGCAGTCATGGGCCAGGGCTCGAGGCAATTGCCCTCCTTGCCTGGCCCTAAACCTGCCTCTGGAGCCTTTCTGCAGTTAGCAACCTGTTTTGGTCCATAGGGACGTTATTTACCTTCCTACCTCGGCTCTTGCAGCCAGGGCTGTGCCTGGCCTTGGTTTCAGCAGTGCCCAGGTGTTCCTGGCACCGCGGGCTTGTTGGAGGTGAGTTTTCAGCTGTGCCAGAAGGTGCTTGCAGGGAAGTTTGTGCTGTACTCAGTCACGCTACTTGGTTCCAGCCACTGTTATTTGTCCCACAAGAGCACAAAAATCACTTGCAAATGTATAAAAGCCCCCAAACCACCATGCACCAGGCAGAAACACTATTTTACAAGCCAGTGATTGCTGCACGGGTCTCTCTGGCATTGAAAGAGCTCTGTTGGTCTTTTGTATCCAAACATACAAATTGTGTCTCTCAGGTGGCAGGAAGAGGCTGTTTCCAAAGCTAAGTGCTATCTGCGGTAGTATGTTAGAGAAGTAGGAAATGTGTGTTTGTTTAAGGAGGGATTACGCTGTCCAATTCAGGAACGTGTGAGGTTTTTCAAACTGATTGCAGCTCTCCTCCTCTCTCTGGAGAGGACGAGTGTGTTCTGCGGCTGTGAGCTGAAGTGGAAGGAAATTGGTGTAAGGGTTATTCAGGGTATTTATAGAAAGCTGTTTATAGAAAAATCAGCGTTTATAGAAAGCCCTCGGATATGCAGCAAATAAGTCCCTGCAAGGGATGGCCAGGGCTCACCTCCCTCGCAGCTTGCACATTGCTGCATGGAGGATGCACCACAGCACATGTTCCAGATTTGCCCGAGCTTCTCTGCAGCTGTGCAGATGTTGGGGCTGAAGAGAAGCAGGGCTCTTGCTGGTGCCACCGCTGAGTGCGGTGGGATATCACCACCCACATCTGTGGTCACTGTGGGTACTATTACTAATGAAAGGTAGGTTTAGGATTGTATAGCGGTGCAGGGTTGCAAGAGGCAGGTTGCTTGGTCGTTTTATATGCACGAAGCGCCATATCTTGGATGTGAATCTGACGTTTTTGATGTTTGGTGGTCCAAATTCCTGTAAGTTAATAATTTATACCTTTTATTTCACTAATACAAATGACCTGGACACTGTAAGTGTTCTCGTCCCCACTGAGAATCTCTGATTCCAGACCCGAGTACAGCAGAGCAGTGAGATGGAAGCAAGGAACACCTGATCCTGGCACTAGAATGAGTCCCCGTGTGAATAAGACCAGACCAGATTTCTTGCGAAGAGTAATGGGAAGAGTTTGGGATGATGGCTGGTCTTACATGGAAGCACAAGTATGAGGGTGGAAAACCTTTTTGTGAAATCGTGGAGAGAAGGGAAATATTCTGTCCTGTACATTGAAGGGAGAGGGAAGATTCTCTTCCAATGGCACCAACTGGAGTAGGTGATGGGGCTGGTATGAAGGCTGGACTGTGCAGGGCAGCTAGTGCTTGCCTCTGCTGAAGGAAAAGCTCTTGAAAGGGAAACCTGCAGGTCCGTCTGTCTGACCTCCAGAAGCAGCACAAAGCAGCAGCAAACCTCCAGGTTTGTAAGTTGGGGTGGGATGGAGGGATGGGCCTCTACCCTGAGCACCTCTAACATCTCCATGTGTGCAGACATAGGTAACATGTTTATCAAAGGATCTGCCTTTTCCATGTTGTTACACCCATGTGTCTGTTTCAGGGTAGAGCAGCTTCATTTAAACTGCCTGGAAAGATTATATTATTCTCTTAGCATGACCAGGGGTGACAGACTCTGGTTTCGCAGCACAACGTAGACAGCGAAGCAGAACATCAGACATGTCCCTGCTCCCTCCCAGGTAGGAATGTACTGATCGGGGAGCAATGCAGTGCATTAGGAGGAGCGAAAATGTGAATTAATTTAGACCATCTGATGCATAACGCGAACAACCACTTTTTGAGCTACATCACAAGTGTGTGTGGTGTGGAGGGGGCGTCCAGGCTTGTCACACTGCAGGGGGGACTCCTCGATGACTCCATGTCACCGAGGGGAATGACAGAGATGGAGCAGCTTTGGTTTTCGTCAGCTGTGTTGTCCTGTCAAGTTTTGACCTCAACAAATAAACGCAGCTTTGCATAGATGGGTTAAAATAATCTATCCTGTTTTCTGGGTGGGAGGAACTATGGCTTGCTTGGGAACTAGCCGAGAAGATTAAGGAAGCTTCCTTTCCCAGGTTTCCTCCCTGCCCTGAGGCAGATCTGCATGGACAAACTTTGATTTTGATGGACATCTGTGACTTTGTAAAAGATTGTGAGGCACCAGATTTGCCAGGCATTGCTTTTTCTTTCAGTCTGAGCTTTAAATTGCTGCTTGGGAACACCAGACCTTTGCAGGTTCTCTTCCAGGTGAGCACACTGGGCTCTGACTGTTCTGCGTGATAACTGTGAATCTCCAGAGCTCAGAGCACAAAGTGTTTAGAATCACGCAAACAGCTTTTGTATTTCTTGACATGGGATCATATCCAGCATCAGGATAATTTTGCTTAAAACCTGACATTATAAGACTGCTTAGTGACTACCAGCTTGACTAAGTAGCCGTTATCAGCATATGCAAAAGCCGGTTTGTTTCAGAAATTTGAATTCCTGAATACTCAAATCACACCCAACTGCTTACACAAGGCATTAGTTATGCTTAGTTCACTAACGAGATTTATGTGTGCTTCGCTGTAGAGGCAGAGAGACCACACTGTGCAACAACTGCTTTTTCTGACAATAGTGACTCACACCGTAGGTTAGACAGCAGTAATTTAACGTAAAGACTTGACAAGTTTAACAGTACATCAGGTAGCTTTAGTCTCCCTTTGAGCTCCCTGCTCTTCATTCCCTTATGTTCCAGAAATGACCCTTTAGAAAGATCTGGGGGTGAGGGATGCTGTCTTATAGGTGTGATGGGACTCGCTCGTGGTTATCATCAAATCTAATTGTTCCTTTGAATATTATCTGCAGCCTTTAAAATGCAGAGTGCAAGACTTTAATGACCCCCAAGGTTTTTTCTTGGTACAGAAAAATCTTTCTCTTGATATTCAGCAGTTTCTTTATGGATTATTTGGTCTCTAGACATGAGAAA
The DNA here is from genome assembly GCF_003342845.1 of Nothoprocta perdicaria. Lineage (NCBI taxonomy): Eukaryota > Metazoa > Chordata > Aves > Tinamiformes > Tinamidae > Nothoprocta > Nothoprocta perdicaria. The sequence goes on along the minus strand of NW_020455488.1, from coordinate 2,486,564 downwards.
ATCCTGGCAATTTTGATCATTTGAAGAGAATGAGTAATGTGTAGTGCTTAGTACAGTGTGTCTCTCTTCAAATCACTGATTATGCTTTATTTTCTATTACATTGAATGGAGTGATTCTATTATAGACTATCATTTTCTCTCTTTACCGTGGTTTATTTGAAGGATTCCTGCTGGAGCGCTATCTACAGAACATTTCTAGATTACAATCAACTATTTAAGACTGTTTCAGGAATACTTAATGGGCCAACTGGAATTAGCCAATCTGAAGAAGTGAATTTTGGCCTTGAGAGCTATCTGAACACATGCCATGCTGCAAGCGAGGGGAAAAGGCTGCCTGCTGTCACAGTCTCAGTAGGTGTCAGTGTGGATTTTAAACTGGATGCTCAGCCTGAGCATTCAGATTCTTTTCATTGTGAATTTATCACAGCCTTGCTTCTCAGTTATCAGCCCATGGATTGACTTGGCCTCCTCCTTCCCTGCTGTGATCAGGGATTGATTGTGATAGATGGTCATAACCTTAGATAACACATCCAGGACAAAACAAGGGGCCTTTTGCTTCTAGGGCATAAGTCTCCACAAACCCGTGAGCTAAATATCCTGCCTGTGTGGCTGGAGACTGTAACAGACCCCGTATCTGGTAGAGGCACAGAGTGAGATACCTTACACGCATCCTGATGCAACCTTCGATGTCCTTATCTGCAGGAAATGCCCGGCCTGCATGAGGAGATCAAAAGAGCTTCTCTCATTCTGCCCACCAACATTTGGGCCTAAATCTGATTGCTGTGGAGAGGACATCAAAGGGAAACGCCAGAACAAATAGGTGAATAATGACCAAGGAGAAACGCGGGCGGCCGGGGAGGAGCCATCTAACCTTCAGGGAGCAATATTCTGTAATGGCCTTCAGAGGGGAGTCGAGAAGGGTGAGAGCAACCATGGGGTGAGCGGGCAGTCGATGGAAGGAGAGATGTGACACAGTTGGGGGTGACACCAAAGCACTGGGTCAAGGGTGCTGTGAATTCCCAAGCTGTAGGTGGGAACCTAAAGCAGTGTTGGGAAATCAGTGCAACTTCTTTGAAACTGAACAAAACTAAGTATGGTTCCTACTTGTTTCCAGATTTGGGGCAAAGTTTCAGTGTTTTTTGATTGGTTTATCTGGCTCTAATTGCTAGGTTTTCAAAACATATGTGCTATATATACTGTCAGGGAGTACATAGATTCTTGGTGGCAGTGGACTCCCAAGCATATTCTTCAAGCTACAAAATGATCTTCTTTATTATATATATTTTTTTTTAACTTAACGGAATTATAAAACGGAAAAGAGCACAATAATAGGCTGAAAGCCCTTCCACCCCCACCCAAGCTCTTCCTGGTCTAGTTATTAAATCTGGCAAAGGTTTTAATTTTGTAAACTATGATGGATATGGATGCACTGATCCAGTAAGCAGACTTCTGCGTTCATTGCTAAAATATCAAGGAATAATTTAATTTTCCCGTCATGTGGTTTTATTTTATTTCCTCTGACTCTGCAAGGAATTTGGATGTGTATAAACAACAATAGAAGAGTGAACTGAATATTCAGAGAACTGAGGTGAGAAATAGACCCAAAAGTTGGGGTAGACCCAACCTTTTCCCATTTAGGTGCTAGGTAGTGTTTGAATGGCACTTAATAAGCATGGAGAGGACTGAGGAGACTCTCATCCATCTAGAAGCTAGTAGAGCAACTACAGAGAGCCAGAAGCATCCAACAACTATCCGTGTTGGATAAGTTGCTTACCCCAGTGGAAAAGTGGGGTTAGGTGAGGTGGGTCTACACAGACCTCTGAACCTTACCCTTGTACCCATGGAACCTCTCTCCAAACCACAATTTTGGGATGAATTTCCCTCTCCTCGCTGCTAGGCAGGGTCTGAGATGGCCAGTCTGGGAATGGTGGATTACAGGACTGGTTTGGGCTCTGCTCTTCTTTTTCAGGACACTGCATTGTAAACTACCTCAGGATTGCTAAAGCACATGCATACACTTAAAACATGCCACGCAGCAGGGTTCTTTTTGTGTTTAAATGAAGATGATGTTAAGCACATGCTTAAGTGATTTCCTGGCCAAGGATCCAAGTTAGAGCTTAGTGATTTTAATTAAGGGACCATTAGAGAGAAGGGGAAAAAAAAAAAGTGTTAGCCCATATTCAAAACAAGCCCGCAGAATAATGAGTAACACTGCTGTTATTAAAGTATTCCAGTGTGTTGCCCTGCTCACGCTTTCATCGGGAAGCAGCACTTTGCAGCGGGGTCTTGATGGTGTTTACCTGTAAGATCTCATGCGTGTTTGATGTGGGCTCATTTCTGAACATCTAGTTTTCCATCACCAGCCTGATTCAGTAAAAGAAATTTGAGAGGACAAGGTGGGCTCGGGGAACACACAGGGCTTTGGCCCCTCTCTTTGAGGGCTTCAGGGTGCAAAAGGAAACACGACTTGGCTGTTCAGTGTGTTTATGTTCTGGCTTCAGAAGTCTGCTGTGGAGGAGACCGGGAGCTGATAATGGGTGCAGAGTTAATTTCTGCCTTCATTCTCTTGCAACTTCAAAGAAGAAAAGCTTCTCTCCTTGCACTTACAAGCATAATTTCCAGCACCAAACCAGGGTAATTTTCACATGCAAATTCAAGAGGCCAAGCTTGTCTCATCTGAGCCAGTCGACACGCTGTTTAATGGAATGACAGCACCTCCCCTTTACTTCCCAGAAGGGGGAACAAGGCAGCAGAAATTAAATATGTATATATTTTTCTGTTGTTTTAAAGGAAAAAGGTGAGTGCCTTTGCCAAAGGGAAAAATGGCTCCTTGGGCTTTGTATTTATGTTTTGAATGGTGTTGAATGCAGGAAAAAATAGAGTTCATTTTCCCATCTAGAGCTTTATTTTATAGTTTTCATAAGCTGTTGGAAGCATAATGCAGAAATCAAAGACCTGGCAAAGGAGCAGGTCAGCTTTACAATTCCCCTTGTTCTCAGGCATTTGAAGTACACAGGTTTGTGGACATTAATCCTAACATTATTAATGTACTGGGAAAACAGGAGGTAAATTTATAGTATTTACAGTTCTTGCTGTGTTTTTTTTCATGTTCTCTTTGGGATAGTAATTTCTCTCATTTGCTATTTCAAACACTGCCTTCTTGGTCTTGAATATTGTTTTGTTTGTGATCAACGGTAGCAGAGGAATTATTTGGAAAGAAAAGCTATTCAAAGCAGGGAAGATGAGTGCCCGGGGGTCAGGCAGGTAAATACTGCCTCCAAGATTTAGGCAGGTCATACTGCAAGCCTGGGTATTTAAAGTAAGTCATCTCAGCAACAAGCTGAGAGTTTGAGGTGCTCAGCTGAAACTTTATTTTCTCCAAAGTTCTCTAAACCAGACTGTATATATGTATACACACACACTTTTTCTTTTTTGGTGCTGATATGCGGCTCTGATGCCTCCTATGTTTGCCTAAAATACCTGACTGCATCTCGCTACACTGCTTGTTGGTAGCACAGGGGTGTTGATGAAGGGACCACATGTACCCCCTCCCCAGCACCACAGGCCCTCACGCATGGGTCTGGGGACACAGGCTTATAAATCCCGGAAAGTTGCATTTTCACAACAGAGCCTCTCTGCATAGGTTTCCTCTCTGGTTTATTGGGTGCTTCTGCAGCTTCTTGAAATGCTCAGGAGGAAGCCTCATCCCCGTGCAGAGTGTTTTCCAGCAAGGGCAGTGCTTTGCACTGATGGGCCATTACTGAGCTTCCCTTCTCCATCACAGTTGCCTTCTCCACCACAGGTCCCTTCTCTGAGCCCACAGGCCCTGATGGGGGTGACTGTCACTCAGCTGCACCCCTGCCAGGGCTCTCCCAGCTGTCCGGGAGCAGAGACAACCTCCAATGACCACTGTAGAGATGGAGGACTTCATTGTTAGTCATTGTGGATTTTAAGGCTGGTCAAAATCACGTTATTAAATAAACTCCATCTGTTAATGGTATGCGTGCCCTTCTGCCAGAGACTAAGTTAACGGGGGCATTTTTCAGATGATATTCTAATTTCAGTTAAGATTCAGAATAGAATAGAGCGTTCCTCAAAGTCTAGGCTGGAGCACCCCCAAGTACCCAGATCCCACTTGCAGCCACCACATGCAGCATCACTTGAACATGGGCAATTAGAAATCCAGATTTAGGGCTGAGCTCAACAGTTTGGGACCCTCTCCCCTAACTGTAAATGTGAGCAAGGAACTGGCTTGAAATAATACTGTGGTGAAATACTGTTGTGACTCTGGTCTCTCTCTCCATTGTAAGAATTAAACATGTGATGAGCTTTCTCTCCTGGGTTTACAGATACCTTTGCAAAGAACTTGGTGACAGAGGCGGTTTGGCTGGACACTTTTATTTCCTTTTTATTTCCCACTTTTATTCACGCCCCTCAGGTCTCAAGGTGAGAGAAGTCAAAGGACTTGCCATTTGTTGCATGTGTGCATCACCTTTCTCCTTGTTGTGGTTTTTAAACTCACCCTTTGATATGCAGGCAGAAAGGTGTGCGATTGAGGCCTAAGTATCCAGGAATCTCTAGTAAAAAGAGCCCTAAAGAAGAGATTGCAGAATTACAAAAGAGCTGATAAAGAAATAATAGCTGTGCTCTTTGCCTGCAGAGCCGGGTATTTGGGCTCTGATAGTGCTGCTTGGCATGTTTACAAATCAGCCCGGATAACTTGCTGGTACAAAAGATCCCTGGGCAGGTTTTTGATAGATCTGATATGCTAAATAGCCCTTGGATGCATGGAAGGCATCTCTGAAGAAGAGGCAGCAGTGCTAGGTAAGACTGTCAGGTACTTCTCTACCACATTGCTCGTTGGGGCAGTGGTCAAGCAGTGAGGAAGCCATGTAAAGCCTGGATGTGTGTGTGGGCAAAAGCTGCCAGGTGTTAGATGTAAGCAATGTGTCCAGGTGGCACTGCAATACAGACAGTCTAAACCTGGAGAACAAGGAAGGAGTCTTTCCCCATCATAGTTTAGAAACAGCCAGAAGACCTGTCCCATCCTCATCCTGCGTAGCTGCAGCTGTGCACCGTGGAGCAGCTTCCTCAGCTAGATTGGTCATGGGCTTGATAGGAAATCTGTAAAAGGTAAGTTAGGAAAGGCAAAAGATTAGAGAACTGTTGGATATTGGTTGTCAGAGCAAGCACAATAAATCATGCCGAGTTATTATGAAAGTATCTGAACCCAACCCAAAATGAGCCTGATAATGCTAATCAGCCCTTCAAACTTTTATTATAGTTACTGTGTACGTGCTCTCTCATAGTCAACAGTTATACGCTGGTAGCAGCGTGACATCATCACTGTCACAGGGCCTTTGAAATTAGACTACTTTTAACTGACTGGTTAATGGGTGTGATCTGGCTCAGGTGGGTGCTCCAAAAAGCCCTACTAATACCTAGAAACTTCTTTCAATTGCTGTTTTTGGGAAGCTTATATTCCAGCTTAGGATGTTCAGGGATTGATTCATGTTTGCAAAATGCCTTGCCTGAGATGTCCCATTCTGTTTTAATTCTTCCTTAAGATCACAAAGGTTCTCCTGAAACCAGTAATTCCTCAGCCTCTCAGGCCTCTGAGGAAAGACTTGGGTGTTGGCCAACCAGTATTGAAGAAGACATTGGAGCAGTGAGGTGTGGAGGGAAAAAGAAGAACCAACCCTTAAGTTTTTTTGAGCAAGGAGACAGGCCTGGCCAGCAGTTGGCCTTGGATGATTTGGCAAACTGTATTTCTCCGGAATTCAAGGAAAGTAATTTATCCCAGTGGGGCTTTTGGGTATTTGCTTGCAATTACATTTGTTCTAGTGAAGTGAACAGAGTTTGCTCTTTGGATTTTCATTTCCATGCCCGGAGTTTGGAGTTGCAGGTACCACCTGTTAACACTATGCAAACAAAATATAATTGACTCCCGCAGGAATCCCTCTGAAAGGTAGCACCTTGGGATTAAAGTTGCAGAGCCATCTATCTAAAATGATGTGGCAGATTTAATTAACGTGCCTAAAAATACACAGGCTGCAATCAAGCTTTTGCTTCTGCCCGTGTCTGTTCCCTGAAGGGGAATGCACATAATTTTCAAAATCTTGGGTTCTGTCAGCCACCTGTGAGTTGAATTTATTGATGCATGAGATTATCATAAAATTAATTTGGACACTGCTGAATTATGAGGTTGAAACGGGTTGAAGAGCGGTTTCTCACCCAGTTTGAGCAATATGCTGTCAATAATGTTCTTTCAAGCCCATATGTAGAGCATTACTAGACAGCTACAGTTACTAAATGTAAATGCAAGGGGATTGGTTGCAAATAGCCCCTTGTGGCAGAGAAAAATCTCCTTAGTGCAGTGCTGGGAATGACTTGGAACGACTAGAATCTGAGCGGCAGATAACTACAGACATCAAATGCGTTTCAGCACTTGCCACTCAAGAGACAAATCTTTGCCATGGAGTCAGAAATTGGCATCCCGGTGAACCAGCCGAGGAGCATTCAGTCAATATGCCTGTCTGTCCAGCCATCACTTGTGGTTTCAGGCTTTATATCCGCTCTTTAATTAGTGCAACTTGATTTTGTCAAAGCAGTAATGAGTATTATGAAATGCATCTGCTTGGTCTGCTGTAAAGATTTAGGGGGAAAAAGGGCAAATAATGCTGCTTAATGTACCAAGGGGGTTCGTGCAGCACTTGCTCACGCTTGTCCTGTGCTGGCACATAGGTTCCCTTGTCAACAGCCACTGTTTTAATGGCTTCATTCGCAAGCCTGGATGGGAGATTTCAGGACAGATCTGTCTCTGAGTACAACTCTGGTGAAACACTCCCAGAGCTCTGGGCTAACTAACTTAGCAAGGAGTAATACTGCTTGGGACCAAAATAGTAGTCTTAATTCAGTGATCTCAGACCTTTTCAAATGTGTGCATAGAAAGGGAGTAGCRAACTAGCATGTGAAAAACTCTAGGCAATCACAAGCTTGGCTTAATTATAAAAAATCACCCCTTTTGCTTTATCTCTGTGCACAGTCCTGTAATTCTGAGGATGTAACTGTTGAGAAAGGGCATAAGGAAATTTAGGGTTCAGAGCTGGTAACTCRGGCTCTTGCCAGAGCTGAGTAGATATTGCTCTGTTCACATGTGAAGGTTTATCTTACAACCTGGAGATCTATAAATGCGTTCTTGGGAAGCTGAAAGTTGGGGATTTGCAGGATTCCACTGCCTGTGACTCGTGGAAGGAGTGCTGCAGTGCAAAGACCTTAATTCCACTTGGTTGTGACGGCTGCCTCGACCGCCCGCTGATTATCTGCCTTCGTTAGCACAGCAGGCGGCTCTCGCTGTCCTGGTAACTCAACTAGGCTCCCCAGCCATTTTTATAACCACTCTCTGGGGAGTAGATGTAGGTGCCAAGGTGGCTGTTCCACTTTCAAAGCCCRATAAGATAAGATGATTGAGAAAGCTTTAAATAAAACCTAACCTGTGGAAATCCCTTGATAAATCATCCCTTTGTGAACTTTTACTTCCTCTTGCATCGCCTTAATCTCTCTCATCAGACAGGCTAAAGAAAGTCCAAGGGGACATAGAACTGTTTTGATTTGCACCACCAACCTTRTTCAAGTTAATAATGAGGGTCATCTATAGAGGCTTTCTGCGTACATGGTATGTGTCATATACGTGTGTCATATAAATGGCTGAAAAATGGGATTCCTTCAAAATGGAGAAACACTATCCTAATATAAAAATGAGAAACTAAAATATTTCCTAATAAAAGGAATAATTCTGATTAATGATTAAATAAAGGGGTGAGGGGCAGTTAGAGATGTGAGTCCATATTTTACACTTTATATCATCCTACTTTCTTGCTTCCAGCAAAGGTCTACGCTAAATTTTAACTGTAGGAGTAATATTTCTGAAGTACATGCCTGTCTATAATGTTGGCAATTATACTGTTTTGCATTCCTGCTTCCAGTGGGCTTGTAAGCAGGCGAACAACCCTAATGCAGGCGGGCGGGCGGCTCACGTGCCCGCYCAGCAGAGCAGGGCTGCGCCGTTGATACTGCGAGGCTTAATGACTTTGCACAATGTTAAATTGTGCATTATCTCAGAGAGAGGGTTCTGGCTCTTTGTCAAAATCTATAAATAGCCTGGAAGTTAGCCTGGTTTCTTGCTCGGGAGATGGGCATGGTGCAGGCTGTGTGTGTGTACATCTATATTTTACAGGGAACTCCGTGCTTGGCGCAGTGCATGCAGGCAGTCTCCTCTGCTTTCTCAAAGGCAAGGCGGATTCCCTCATCCAGCATGGTTTTATTTGCCTTTTTTTTTTTTTTTTTAATTTTTTTTTTATTCTTCCCTACTTTTCTGATATCTCACCAAAAAAAATGTCAGGAGGTCACTAATAATAGCTCAGCAGTTCCCCCAGGCTTCCTTCCCTCAGATGAGGAGGAAAGTCCAGGTAACGTGAGTGCAAACTGAATCTTTTGCAGAAGGATGCGGGGTGTGTGTAAACAGGGAAAATAAATGGGGAAAATAGATAGGACTGGGACTGAAGCTTAAGGAGATGTTCAGATAAGACAGCCCTCATGTCACTGAGTCTGAATCTATCTGGGAGCACACAGAGAAATGCATGGGTGTCTGTGACACTCTATGGAGCAACATAATATGATGGAAATAGCCCTTGTCCATAGAATTTACCTAGTGTGCGGTAGTGAAAGAAATGTATTTTATTAATTTACATTATTTGGTTTTATTCACAGCGAGGGGGGACGGGGAGCTCATGGCTGTTCCTTGCTGCAGTTGGGGCATCCCTGTGCTCCTCAGCATGAGTYGTTAGGCAGATCACTAGGGCTTCTTCCACAAGCCTCAAGTAAAAAGTTCTCGGCATTGTTTTCATAGTAGCCACTGAATAAGTCCTTTGGACTCCAAAATAAATGCTGCTTCTCTGTGGATTTTTATTGCAGCTGGTGGAGATCAGAGGAAGCRGCCTCTCTGACGTAGCAGGCTTTATACCGGGCTCTTTCCATCTTTACACTGTGCTTCTCTGCATGCCTGAGGCATTTCTGTTATGCTGCAGATTAATTTGGAATTGCTTCAATCCTTTCTGGGCTGCCTTAAAAGCAGATAAAGGTTCTTGCCTGCTGTCAGTTACTAGAATGTGCTTCTTCTGTTGCAGTCTAATTTGCAGGTATCATTCAGGCTTTGTGTTGCTTAACGCTCAGTTCTTTGGAGCATGAACCTTGAGCAAACTGGGTTTCCCATAAATAAGTGAATCAAGATGCTGAGGCTGGTCTCCTACTAGAGATACATGATCGTGTTCCCTCTGCGTTGTAAAACGTGGTGCTGTGTAGGCTGGCTCCTGGCCAGGTCCTGGAGTCGGCTTTGCTGGTGTCTGGACTTGTCGCACGTGTTCTTCGTTCATCACAGCCCTGTCTCGACTTGGCAGGTCCGTGGGCAGCGAGGTGAGCCACGAGCGGCTGCTCCCGGTGGGAAGTCCTCATCCTGCAGATCTTGAAGGCAACTCGGCTGTGCTGAGCAGCGAACCGCAGTCGCACCCACGTGCGTGCAGGAGCGGGAGCTGCTTGACCCGCACATCAGAAATGTCACTTCGCGTAGCCAACGGCTCTTGGCTGCGAAGGAGCTGGGCTTGTGCTCAGACCTGCAGGAGACCAGATGGCTAATGTGGTCATCAGCCACCGTGCCGGAATCCCACATCAAAACTTGGCTTTCCACMGAGGTCTGTGAACGGGAGGGAAACGTGGAATGTTAAATACAAAGCAAAGCAGAACTGCTCCATTATAACCTGCAGTGATGGGAATTCAGCGCTGCTTTTAAGCAGCAGGGTTCTTAACTCCAGGCTTTTTCTATTTGGATTTATTTCCCAAACCTGACATTATCTTGTTAAGAGAGACACTATTTCCCTTTGGTAATTTCTCTTGCCTTTCCCAACTCTGCCACATTTTTTAAGCTTGCAGAGGGGAGGTTAAAATTGATACAACAGAGCTGGCGCTCTGTCTTTCTTTCTTCGTTTTCCCCCTTCCCTAATTCTTTAACACATCGTGTTAAAATAACACTAATTAAATCTGTTCTCACTTGAAATGCAGCCCTGCCTTTGGTAGGCAAAATTACATCTGGGCTCCCCTAAATCAATGTAACTTTTGGCAGGATTTCAGCTGAAATCAGGGCCATTGCACTGCCGTAAGATCCGTGTAGGTAGATCAGAGCGTGGCCTCTGGTTATCTGCGTTGCGTGGCAGCAGTGCTCTCCTATCTGTCAGGGTTTGTTAGCTCATTCCGGAGGTTATACGAGCACAAGTGCAGGGCTCAGCTGGGTCAGCCCGGGCTCAGCACCAGCCCTGGGAGCTGGTAGAGCAGGGAGCCGTTCGGATCTCCCTTCCAGTGGTTTGGAGAGGGTGTTGGAGCCTGGRCACCATGTCCAGGCACAGAAATGAGAAAGTCTGTGGAAGTGAAGAAGCAGAGAGGCGGTGTCGGAGCCGGCAGACGCAGTCCCTGGGTTACTGCTTTTTTGCTGTCAGGTTTAACTCAATCCTTCAACACCCAGATAATGAAAAATTGCTGGTAGATTCCTGTGCAGCCCTTTGGCGAGGGAGCGTTAGGAGAGCAGGGAGCAGGGCTGGGATCCAGTCTCTGGTGTGGGAGCCTCCTTGGAGATGATATTCCAGCCACCTGAGTTCTCTGTGTGCTTCCAGCTGGCTAGGGCTCTTTTTCTCATTTCAGAATATTTCAGAATATTTCAGAATATTTAAGGTTGGAAGGGACCTCTACAGATCATCTAGTCCAACCTTCCTGCTCAAGCAGGCACACCTACAGCATGTGGCACAGGGTGGCATCCAGGCAGGTTTTGAAGACCTCCAGAGTAGGAGACTCCACAACCTCCCTGGGCAGCCTGTTCCACTGCTCTGTTACCCTAACAGTAAAGAAGTTGCTCATGATCCACCCCAGACTCTTGTGTTCCTATACCCAGCTGTGCTTCAGAAATGGCTGGATTTAATGGCATGGGAATGTTTTCTTCTTGCTAGAAGTCTTGGTAGTGGTTGGCTTTGCCTTTCATTTAAAAAGATGAGCTGGAGACCCTACAAAGTCCACAGAAGCCTGCCATTGCAATCGACCTCTGCTGCAGCACCAATCTCAGACCCTGAGATAGGTGTATAATTAGTAAATTGCTTTGAGAATTCTTTGGAATGAAAGATATGTACRCTGTGCAAATGCAAGAGATCCAATTATTTTTATTGCTGGGTCTGTGCTGAGCAACGCTCCTGGGGAAAGATCACACATTGCCAATCTATCTCTCTGGGGACAGAAGAGGAGATTTGCTTAGACCTAAGAAAAAAAACACCACTTCTGTGCCTGCCTCTGATTCATGCTGCATAGCTAAATGCCATGGGAAAGCACTTGTAATACAAACACTCTTGTTTATAGGCAGGCATTTAATTATCATATTACAGAATTCTCAGGACCAGCTGCCACATGAGATTTCTGGCTAGGACATTTAACATAAAATTAAAACGGAGCGTCACATGCCTGTTTAGCTTAAAATCCAAGCCTAGTATTTGCACTTGCCCGTTCTCTGGGAAGAGCTTCCTGAGTGATATTTCTGTGCAGATTAGTCATGAGAAGTCGGTGTGCTGTAAGCTTGATGACGTCTTTGCGACTGGATCAGAGAACAAATATTGTGATCTGTTCAGCGTGAGCTCCCTGCGAGCGATTAAATTTCCTCTCCAAGCAATATAGGTCATTTGCTAGGATCAGAAAACTGGACATCTGCAGAAAGGAAAACTGAAGTGGAGCGTTGCTGTGCTTCTGGATCCAAACTTTTTTTCCTGATASTCCTGACTGCTTTGGGAAAGTGCTAACTGTCTCAGTGCACAGTGGAAAGTAATGCTGCATGGTAATAATTCTGCATAAAGGAAAGCTTGGAAGGCTGCAATCCTCATGTGGTTTGCAAGATTGAATCCTATTTCTTTCCAGGCAATTAAGGATTATGCTTGTGCGTAAGGGTGTGCAACACCACGTTTGCTCTCCTCATCTTTCTCTACTCTTCCCTGCACCCATCTTGTCTGTCTGCAGGGTGTCAGCCCTGGCTGTGATACTCCCTATGCTTCAGGCACTTACTCCCTTTCCTCTTCTTCCCACCAGTTCTGTGTAGCTGGTGCAGGACTATTGGGTTGTGCTATTCTGATACTCCAGCAAGGGATGTCTGATAGGTTAGTGGTGACCTGGGAGCKTAACTCCCCACACTGCCCAAAATCACAAGGTTTCTGCAGCATCAGTGTCCCCTGAAGGTGCCTAGCTCCACAGCAGTTTTGTGTCCAATTCTCACAGAGGATCTGGCTTGTGAAAATGGGATGCAGGTTTCTAAAAGTGGCACTAGGAAATACAGCTATGACAACGAATAAATCTGTTTCAGCTATAACGAAAATGAGAAATCTGCTGGTTTCCTGCTCTGCTTTAGTGTGTGTTGTCAGCAAATTAGATTTAGACATCTTCCTACACCATGCTGGGGAGATGAATTGACAGGGAAAAATCACTAACCTAGTTTTGAAATATAAAATCCCACTTACCCTGCTGGGGAAGACTGTCTGATCTTTGATCTAAGCATTACTTGAATGATACCCAGCCTTGACACCATGCTGGGCTACAGGCTGGGCCATCATCAAAAGCCCCAGCCCAGGACACGTCCTTCTCGGGATCTCCCACTTGTTTTTCCTCCTCGCTCCTGTCCCTCTGGCACCGGTCTCTGCCTGCAAAGGTGTAAGCAAACCCAACAATGTTGTGCCCTTGTGTGACAGCCCTTAGCCGTGGGACACCTGGGAGCAGCCATGCAGCTTTATGGCTCTTTGTGGCTGCAGTTGGCAAGTTGTCTGTCCCTTGGGAGAAGGCTGGAGCTCTCCAGGCTTGTGCACTGCTGTCCAAATAGCGTGGGGCACAAAGCAGGCTGTAACCACACAGGCCTGACTCGGGACTGCTCGCCAGCACAGGCAAAACGGGGTAAAAGMAGCACAGCCTGGATGCTCTGCAGGGCAGCACCTCCTCTCTGCAAAAACATCCCCTTTAATTTGCTCTCATTTTGCCTGGTGCCAATAAGCAGGAAAAGGAAGGCTGCTTCTGGCTGCTTAGATTCTTCATAATGTATTGCAGGAGGCTGTTGTTTTCCTTCGGTGGGTATAAAGCAGCCCCTTACTGGATCTTTAGCCATCCCAGGCAGCTGTCTTTTTGCCCATGAGGAGATGGATCTGTGTCCAAGCTGCGAATGAGCTTTTATCCCACTGTTTACCTGGACCTGGGATATCTGAGCTTGCCCAAAACATGAGCACATCCATGTGCAAATACTGAAAGGGAAAAGGGAGTAGGGTAGGGAGGATGACAAAGCAAGGGGAAGAGAGRGAAAGTCCCTTGTTTTTGTTTGTTTTGGTTTTTTACATTTTCTCCCTCCAGGTCCTGAGGTGACAAAATGTTTTTTCAGCCAGTGTTGTGCTATGAAGACATAGGGCAACGTGCACTGCTGTTGCAATGTAATGTGCTGGTGGAAACCACGTGAGTGTTTTGAAAGCTCAGGTGTTTCTTCACAGATCAGACTGATTAGCAGGGCTGCCTTTTAACTCAAACCACTGAGCAACCGTCCCCAGTTGCCACACTGCCTTGGATGAAAAAGGACCCAGATAAGCACCATCCTTTAACACACTGGGCAAGCGCCTTGTTATATCCAGCATCTCTTAACACGAGACCTCTTTTTCATCCTGTCCTGGTACAGTTTGGTGGGTGGAAGCCCGGTGTGCTGCAGAACAAGATGTTCATGCTCAGGCAACGCTTTTGCAAAGGAGAGGTGGATTAAATAAATCCAGAAATATCCAGTGTAACAGCTGCAGGGCTTGGGACACGCTTCCAGGCTGAAGAAACGCTCCAGGGACATTTTTGGGCTGTGGTGGTTTGTGAAGGGGGAGTTGTGGCAATGCTGGCACACACCGGAACGCGGGCACGGCAGGGAGCGAATGCTCCGTGGCTACATCCATGCAGGTCTTTCCTTGATGTGAGGAAGGAAACAGCTGGTGCTTATTCGTGTCAGTCCTTCTGGGGCCGTGTCCGAGCTCTGCCGTGTGTGCATCCAAGTGGCCGGGGGCTTGGAAAGAAAGGGGCTCGTGCCAGGCTCCCGGGCGGGGGGCTCGTGTGCCCCGGCTCTTCCCAGGAGCGACACTTGGCAGTTCCTGCAAGCCAGAGAAGTTGCTGTGGGTGCCTTGCTGGACAACCGAGGTCTTGCCTGGAGAAACTCCCCTCGGAGCCGGGCTTGCCCTGCCAGATGTGACTTACAGGAATAAGATGCCGGGAAAGATGATTTCTCCGAAGAAAATCTCCGGTTGCCATTCCAGTTAGCGGCGAGTCAGCACTGGGGACCTTGCCAGAGCTATGCGAAATTGGGGAAGTTCCCGGGAGCAGAGGAAATGCGTGAGCGTGGTGCTGGCAGCCCACGTGGCCACGGCCGAGCCACCAATGGGCTCTGGTGGCCACTGCGTGGCCCCGGAGCCGTGGGGTTGGGAATGACCGGGGCRTCCTCGCCGCGTGGGGCTGAAGGCAGCACTTATGGTCTGGCTCCGTGTTTGAGACYCGTTGCTTGTTTCCCTTTCTTTTTCCTTTTTTTTCCAATTTTTGGCCCACCAGTTCTTGGGGCTGAAAGAAGCTTCTCACTTTGAGGCAGAAATAGGCTTCTCGTAGGCACCTATAGGGAGAAATTCATAAAATCCCTCAGAAGCAGTGGCTTGGTTTTATTTTCACAGCTTGCTTAAAATGAAAGGGAGGGGGAGGTTTATGGCATGACTAAAACCATTTAATAGATTCTAGCGAGGCATTAAGGTCTGCTTTAGGATTGCATTTGAAAAATCTTGCAGTTACCCTATTCTAAGGAATGTTTTGCAAAAGACTATTGTGCTAAATTCTATTTAAATGACAAGCAACTCTTTAAATCTAACAATATTATTGCTAAATTTCAGGTTCTCTTCAAAACTTCCCTGTCACTTTAGTCATTCAGAAGAAGCTTTAATCCTGTCAGATTTCCTGGAAGGCTTGCTGTTCCTCACGCACTTCTGTCATGTCCTCGTGATTTCAGCTGACTGAGCTTAAACACAAGGACACTCAGTTTTAATTATTTGGGGTATATTTACTGTTTTTCAAAGGCATGCTTGTCAGTCGTGAGGAGCAACATTAACTCTTTTAAATTTTCCCTGGGGGGATTAATTGGGCTGGGGAGAGGGGGCAGAAAGGGCTGGTTTGTGTTCAGTGTTGAGCATTTCAGCCCCTGTGATGCTGCAGATCTCTGCTCTGCTGCCCTGCAGGACTCTTGGACCATTGACATGATGGAGAGTTAGGCATTATTTTAACCATATTTGACTCCCATTGGAGAAGGAAAATAAAAGGATTGGATTTTGATCGAGAATTTTGTTTTGTTCCCTCCCATCTCTGGTTATGTGATTTCCTGCACCCTAAGAAGGAAGYGTGTGGTTGAAGTAAGGGAAGGAGAGCTTTGATTAGTTGGATTTTTTTTTTCTTGGAATATCAACTTTTTTTTTTCTTTTTTTTTCGCAAGCATCATTGTCTTTGAGACTCTGTCATTCCTGATGCTTCCCAAGGTCTAATACCTAAGATTACTGCCCAGCCGAGCTGGACTTTTTCATGGTCCAGGTCACTTTGCCCCCAAATACTGGCAGCTGCAGAAGATCAGCACACAACCGGTGGACACGGGGATCTCCTCACTCTTTGCTATGTGGGCAGAGCCAAAGTCCTCCTGCAGCGAGGAGTTTCTGACGGGTTTGAAAGCCACACAAGGTCCTTGGCTCTGTGGTGCATAGAGGGAAGCAGCAGCAGCCGCCACGAGGGCTGGGCATGAAGCTGCATCTGGACGTGCAGGGTTGTTATGACTGGRGATGTGGTTTGCAGACTATTTAAAATGGATGGGTAATGTGGTATCAGATGACCTTCCTAAGGGATCATTTGACCAAAAGCAAATTTTTTTGTTTGTTTGTTCTTAGAGGTAGRGGGGTGTGTGTGAGAAAAAATAATCATCTCAGTTGCCTAGCTCTTGGGATTTTGGTTTGGAGCTTACTTAGGAAGAGAGGCTTCCTGCTTGCATAGGTTCTGTTTCCAGAAGAAGGCTTTGTAGATGTTTACTACGCTTAAAATAAAAGTCATGCAAGAGCAGCTCATGCATCATGCTCTCCATGGTGATATACACARCAGGTCTATCCCATCATGTCATGCTAGTGCAAGGGACACTGCTGGAGTGGCTATGGGATCTATCTCCCTGAGAAGGTTGCACCCAGAAGCTGCTCACCCAGGTGAGCTCTTTCCAGCTCACCTTCCCTCCCAGCCAACTTGAGTGCTTTGTCTGCCTGCAGCAGGTTGGTTTTTACCTGCATGTTCACAAATGTGCTTTCCATATTGACCCATGCACGTGGATAGCAGCGTTCTGTGTTGTTGATTCCTGTGTCCTCAATCCGGATTAAGTTTGTCTTCTAGCAAGCAGCAAAACCATGCAGAGTCCTGCAGAACAGGAAGAAATTTCTTCCTTCTTTTAAGTCGGAACCAACATGCTTTTTATTTGCATCTGATACTTCATTTTCAACAGAACCCAATTTCCTCTCCTTCCCGTCCACCCTTCCACAACCCATTCTTGTGTAGCACAATATTGCAACCTAGGCTGCTTAGTAGCTGGAGTGAGTAATGGAGGTGTCTTGTCTGGAGGTAATTAAAGGTTGTTGCTCACAGTACTCACCCGACTGTATACGCTTTGCGCAATGTGCTTTGGTGGAGACTTCACCCAGCGTTTTAGTGTCATTTGGTCATTTCCCTTCCAATAGTCCTTCACGTCCTTTACATCCCCTGTGCAATGTCTGCTTGGGGGACAGGGTGGGAAATGAGTTCTCCCTAATCTGATTTCTGATTCTTAGTGGCCAGGACAGGGCAGCATTACTTTGCTATTTCCATCTGATCCATGAGACTCCCTTGTTGCACAGAGCTGCTCTTTTATATCACACAGTTTACAAGAATAAATTCAGTTGGTCTCCTAAGTGAAACCAAACTAGTCAACTAGTCATCATTGCACTGTCTCTCCTTTATGAGACAACATCCTTCTCTCTGCTGGCCAAGCCTTTGCTGATGGTTTGTAGGTTGGGAAAAGATCTTATGGAGTGATTGTTTCCATAGATGTGCTGTTCAATTTGCTCTGGGGGAAAACCAACAAATCCTGAACCCAGGCARCTCTCTGGCTGCGGCAGAGGTTGCCATCAGGTCCTGAACTCTGTGGSTTTCATTTGCAAAGGGCAACCTCATTTGAGAGACGTGAGGGATGGCAGCAGCAAAAGGCGAGTCCTGGCCCTTCAGTGAATAGGGGGAAAAGTCAGTGCTGCAGCAACAGCTTCACAGACCTTCAGTGTCAGGCTGAGATCGAAAGCACATGGAGCTGTGGGCTTCCCTTGCGGCTTCCTGCTGCCAAGGAACTACCAAGGCAGAAATGGGAAGTAGAGCGCTCTTTCACCAAGTTAGGGGAACTCCGTGAGGTGGGAGGAAGCTGAGTCCGCCCTTCCATTAGAAGGTCATTTCTGGGAATTAGGTGAGGATGACGGTGCTTTGGGGGTGTGCCAGACTCGTGGCTCCCACCGTGGGGGGACGTTGCAGGCAGACATAAAACTGTTGTCACCCACAGGCACAGTGGGGGAAGTCTCGGTGTGGTCAATGGGTGAGAGCTAGAGGAACTTCGGGACCTGTGATTTGACCTGGAAAAGATCAACTGGATTTTGAAGGGGGCTGGAAGTCTTTCTGATGCCCTTTGGGGTTTCCCTCTCATGGCTTTCTGTCTAACACGTTCACTGCTCAAACCAGAAGAGGCTTCTTTACCTGGAATTGCTGGGCTGCGTGTCCAAACGGTGATCTGAAATTCCACCATCCTCCCTCAGTCTGTCCACCAGCCCCAACTTGCAAGGCAACACATGATCCTCCTTGCCAACTGTCAGCTTGGTTGAGAGCAGGAGGAAGATACAGCCTGTTCCTCCCACAGCTGCAGACACGTATGAGGCTGACAGTGATGGTATTTGTTTGGTTGGGTTTTGTTGTCATCAAACAAGAAACAGAGACGTGTTTGAGTGGGGTTTCCAAGAGCTGTGGTCTCGTGCAGTTTTGCAAACTCTTTTGCAAAACCCTGGAGTTTTGCAAAATCCTAAATATCATTGCACAAAGCAGAGAGTGGCATTTGCTCAAGTTGTTTTGCTGCCTGTGTTACCTGTTTATCTAAACAAGTGGCTGTTTGCTTTCTCTGCGCAGACCTGAGTCCGCAATAAGGGCATGGGCRTCAATGGGAAAAGTTGCAGGCTGCATAGGGTGGATTTTGCCACGAGTTCTTGCCTGTCTTCTGCTGTCACAGAATGCATCAAGAATCTTTGCTGTGACCTTTGCAGGCAACCGTGCATAGTGTGAGGATGAAACGACCCATGTGAGAAATACCCTCATGGGCTCTGGAGGGATCCTGAATTATGTTTGTGTTGAGGAACAGCTGCCTTCCTGGCAGAGTTCACTGTAAATTGGTTTAAGTCAAGAGCCTTCTGAGTAGCTTTTTCACTGCAATTTCCTCTAGACTGAGGAAATCTAGAGAGCCTCCAATGTTACTGAAATGTGTCTGACTGGTGCAGGCACAAGGTGACAGATTTTGGAGGGTCCTCTGGTTTCTGCACCTTCCCAGGCAATCTGATTTATAAGGACTGTAGGCTGACTGTACGACTGTATATTAGAGTGAAAATGTGCATGAATCTTGTGGTTCTCAATAGGTCTGGAGCAAGATTTGACCAGGGAGCATTCATGCATCATATACCACCTTTGTGCTGTATCTATTCCCTTAAGCCACAAGTAATGAGAAGGTATCCAGTCTGCTAYGAAGCAGCATGGTTTTAATTCTGTTCTCCACTTCCAAATATTTGTCTCTGCTGTTCTACATAAGGGTGCATCACAAAAATAATTGCCTAAATTAATCAAGCACCGAAAGACCATTAGTGATCATCTGCTCCAAAGAAAACAATGATTAGGTTACTGTCCTTACTGATCTCGGGTTGTCATCCCTAAAGTAAGGGCAGCAATATCTCTCCTTTTAAAAGAGCAGACCAAACTTGTTTGTGTTAGAAGTATTAATTGCTGTTATTGTTATTACTCATATGGATGACAGAGAAGCACCTAATGAATTATGGTGATATTACAATAAGCTGCAACTGCTGCCGTCATGACTAACGCTGCATAAAWGTAATGGGCTGACTGTTTATGTGCTAGTGCCAACTCCACCACGTACTTGCGGTTTGTTTCTCCCAGATCACTGTGGCCAGGAAGCTCCTATGTGCTGATCACTTCTTATCACGCCTCTGTCCTCTGCAAAGACAGCAGCYGCCTTCACTCACTGTGGTAGTGTCTTCATGAGCAGGAGCTGCCCGGCATGTTTTCTTGCTGCCTAGCAGTGGCTGGGGTCTGTCTGGAGCAATTTCTCCCTTTCTTTTTTCAAATAGATGTGCAATAATTCACAGGAGAGACTCGGGCTTCCAGCTGTTGATCTCAAATGCCTCCCACTGTGCGAGTCCTTTTTGGCTAACAGAGCATCAATGCAGAAAACCCAACTCCCTCCGAGCGCGCCCAYGAGACCCAGCGCTGCTCGCGCTGCCTTTTGCCTCCTCGGAGACCATTTCTAATTATATTCCTGCCCTTTCACCTTAATGATTTGCTGGAAGTGGCGCAGGGGGTGGCGGGGTGATAAGCCACAATGTCAYGTGTGTGGATACGTCAGAGCGGTGTGGGCTTTGCTGCTGGTRGTCAGGCAGGAATGTCACCTGGTACCAGGCCCTGCCGCAGCTCCGAGGGCCTTTCCAAGAGCTGAGCTTGCCAGGAGCTCTGCTCAGAGCACATCCAACCCCTCGCCCAGCAGGGCTACCTCTTTCGGGCCCACCCCTCCGCTCTATATCCACAAAGAGGCTTTCTGTGTCACCCCTCCTTCCTCCTAGGGTTTTTTCCCAGCCAAAGGCCACCTCTGGCAGTGGAGCACGTGGTGTGTCAGCTCCTRCTCAGCTTGTGATTCAGCAGCTGCACGAGTTTCATACCTGTCAGGGCTGTGCCAGAAACCACAAATGTTCCTAAGCTGGGAACAGCACAAGGAACTGRGAGCTCCCGCATGGCCCAGGACAACAAAAGCTGCTCTAGGTTCACTTGCAAATTAATCCTGTTTTGGTGCCAAGAGGTTGGAGGAGAGCAAGGAAATGACTATCTGTGTTTCTAGAGTCCTGAGATCTGCAAGAAAATAAGCATGATGTGTTACTACATTCAAGTCTGTTAAAAGAGAGAAAAAACTCCTAGCAAAAGTCATTGCAAACGAGGCAGCAAACCCCTGAGGATCCTTGGAGAAGGGCAGGAGTGGGATCAACTAGAGGGACACCCCAAAGTGCATGGGAGCAAAATGCAAAACAAGTCTGATGTTGCTRTTGTCCAGTTGTTGTCCCTTCTGCCCCTCTGCTCCCAGAGCAAGGCCACGTATCATGTTGCCGTGTGTGGCAGGYAGAGATGGGGATCGTGCTGAGCTGCAGCACGAGTGGGAATCCTCTCTGAATTGTCACAAAATCCTTTTTCCAACGTGTGTGTGGTTCCTAAAGGCTTGGAGAAGGGCTGCGTGGCTGTGAGCAGCACCAGCCTCGCTGACAGAGATACACGTTATTGTTGTAGCTGCTGGTTGGAAATGGTCTGAATGAGCTGGAAGGCTGAAATGTCACTGGGCTGAGACTGGTGGGGGGAATTCAGCCCCCCGAGATTTGCATTAATGTATTTGGGGGGGACATAATAGCGTAGCTGAGCACACAGGTCACTGCTATGCATGGGGCTTAAGCAGGATCAGTCTGAGCTCCACCAGCATCTGGTGGGGCTTTGAAAAAAATGCATTTGATAAATAATTATAAGCATGAATTATGCTCTTATCACTTCCTGGGCTTCCCTACCAGCTCCTTCAGTACTTAACCGAAGGACTAATCCCTTTCCCCCTGCCCATGGACCGACACATTCATTCCCTCTTTTGCATGCAGTGTTCGACAGTGAAGTGTTTCACTGCTTGGCGTGGGCTTCTGTCTGAAAAAAATAAATGTGTAGCTGGCAGCAGGCCAAGAGATATTTATAGCTGGAGCTCCTAGAAGAAAGCGTGACAACTTGAGAAGACGAGAAATGGTCAAATAATCCTGTAGACAGCAGCAAATTAACTCCCCCTTCCCCTCAACGCCACCAGTCTCAAACCTTACTGAGAATCACTACAGTGGGGCTTGAGGGAGGAAACGATGCCAAGAATCCACAAGGACAGTTTAGGGGCCCTGTCTGGCACCAAACTGCCCTGGTACAGGCAGTAACCTGCATGAAAAATCATGCAGGCTTTTAGTTCTTCTGATAAATCCTGTAGAAACAGCACCCAACAGGACACAGTTGGGATTCTGCAGGTACCTGGTATAAGGTCACTGCAGGTGCCTGCACAAGGTAAGTGCTGCTCTGACCTTCAGGATTCTTTCAGCACTCAGGCCTTTTTTTTTTGGATTAAAAAAAAAAAAAAAGGAAACCCTCCGGTAGAGGTTTTGGGGTTTTTTTGTTTGCTTTGGTGTTTTTTTTTTTTTCTTTTTTTTCTGTTTTTGATTCATATTTTTATTCCGGGTTCTGCTAAAGAATACAGGGGTGGTCTACTGCGACCTCTGRAATAGGTACCTAGAGAGCTGTTGGGCTCATTCTAATCAGATGGCTGCTGTTTTTGCATCAAATGTAATTTCCCCTGCCATAAATCATAGGGAGCCAGCATTTCTGGAGCTAAGGTCAGGAGCCGGTGGAGAGAGCCCTGTGCTGTAACCCAGACTTTATTTTTATGGTGCCTTGTTGGCTCTTGCAACACTGCGACCTTGACCTTTGGGAGGCGAAGGCAGTTATTATGTAATTAATTGAGCACTAAACACAAATAAATTTTAAAATAAACAAAACCAAAAACAGCAGCAACAAAAAATCCCAAACCAGAGATTACCCAGCTTCCATAGGGAGCAAAAATCTTGTCYAGTAAATCACACTGTGCTCCTGTGTAAATACCATTTACATTGTATGTTTATATAATCCATGCACTCCTTGCAGTTCTGCTCGAGCTTCCCTTGTTCCACCTGCCGGACTAGTCGTAACTGACGTTAAATTATGGTTTTTTTTTTTCCTCCTGCCTTACTTATTCACCTGCAATTTCCTATTTCATAGATGCACAGACTTTTAGTAGCCTTTAATTTTGCATTATTCATGGATTTTATTGGGTGTTAGTTAACTGCGGAAAGCACCTTAATAAACAGCGTCTTTTTAATTGCACATGGCAAAACCTGTAGAAACAAAGACGAGTTGTCCCAATTTGTTATAGGCTGCTCCCAAGCAGCCCTCGAGGTGATGAAGTATCGCTCGCACTTTTTC
Source organism: Nothoprocta perdicaria (assembly GCF_003342845.1). Taxonomy (NCBI): domain Eukaryota; kingdom Metazoa; phylum Chordata; class Aves; order Tinamiformes; family Tinamidae; genus Nothoprocta; species Nothoprocta perdicaria. The sequence goes on along the minus strand of NW_020455488.1, from coordinate 2,464,064 downwards.
CTGTATTTTACACCCTTCCCAACCCGGGTGTGATCCCATCTCGCCTGTGGTCCGTAGTGTCCGTGTGTGACAGGGCTGCCCCTTGGCCCAAACGCAGCGAGCGGCAGGGAAGCCCTGACCTTGTCTTGGGGACTTGTGCTCTTGTTGTCACCCTGGTCCTGGTTATTTGCAGGAAATGGGTAAAATCCCATTTTTTTCTGAGTGTTGCTGCACCGTTTGAGACCTCCTCTGTGCTCACAGACATGAACTCTTTGGTGTTTGGCTCTCTGTGGGTTAAATGTATTTCCTTGGGCATCAAAAGCTGCATTTAAGGTATCCACCAAACGCTGRCAGGTGCCACGGTGAGGTGTGAGCGACAGTTCTGTTGGACAGAGCTGGAAATGCCCTCGGAATGAGAGCTCCCCCCTATCCTAGATGCAACACTAATTAAACGGAGCGGCCCCATGTTCACCCCGGTGGACATGCGTCCGCGCGGCACCAGCGAGCCTTGTTGGCAGCGAGAGATTAAGGAGTTAATTGGCAGGGTTAATCTTTGTGACAGGGTTGGAAATGAAATGTTAATTTGCTTGGACGAGTGGAGAGGCCCAGGCCGGCGCTGGCGGGCGGGATCACGGGAGCCGAATCCCGCCAAGCTGCCGGGACTGGGGGCCTTTCTGCTTCTCACCTCGTGCCAGGCGGGTGCTTGAATCCTCTGCCSTTAACGTGACTCCCAGATGGGGTCTTTGGAGCAGGGGCTGCTGCTCGTGCGCCAGGTCAGGCCCCAGGCAGGGGACACCGCGTGGCTCCAGCTCGGATCGCGGCGGCCCGGGCGGCCCTCTTGCCTCAGGGCTTCCCTTGCTGCGCAGGCCTCGTGGCCATGTTGTGACACCGGGATGTGGCCAAGCTGCTCTGGACCTCGGAGGAGGATGTGCCAGCGCCAAAATGCCACCGCTGGGGCGAGCGTATCGGTCCCGCGTGCAATGCACGGCACTTGAGGTGTCTATAGAGATGCTAAAGCCTCTGGGAGCCCCGTCACCTCCCCCAGGACACAGCAGCAGGAGAATCTGCCACATCAGTGGGTGCTTTTCCCTTTCATTTTGCGCTCTAGATAGCAGAATATTATTTTCCTCTTTAGTATCTTTCACATCTGTTTAGGCTAATGAATTGGTCACATCACATTAAGACATACAATACAATCACTTCAGGGTTTAAATGATTTAAATGAAAATTTAACTTTTTGTCCCTTACACTCTTCTATGCATTGATTAATCTAATTATTTCAGTAGTGACAGTTACTTTCTTTTCCTGCTGGATCCATTACGATGGACCGACCAGATTCTGGACATGACATCAGCTGGGACTACCTCATGTATGAACCGAAGAGGGGGGTCAGGATCTTTCTGAGTGTGTAACAATGGAGATGAAGACCTTCCTAGTCAAAATATTGCCCTACTGACCATGCTGAAGTTCCCACCTCTCAAATCTGTTGTTTCTTTTTCCTTGAAGTGATACTGAAGAAAGCAGATATTGGTGTTGCCCAAGCTGAGGTACCAGAGGTCACCATGCACAGTCGCTACAGCTTCTGACTTGAAGGTATGTAAGGCACTAGACCAGGTGGTGGTTGCTATTTGATCCTCTGAAGTTGGTTTATAAAACCATGCATTAGGTATCTCTTGCATTATACCTGTGCAAGGYAGGCAATTTCAGTCCCCACTTTTCTGGTAGTTTTTGTCTGTGCATATAAATACCGCCCAGCTGGGTGCTAACACATTAATATTATCATTTTCTGTTGTTACTTGTGGAAGTCAGGGGCAAGTCGCTTCTCTCTGTGCTCCATATCTTGTTTATTGGAGGCCTGGTGCTGTTCCGAGGCCCTGTAGGAATATGCAGAGCTTTTTGCAGCCAAAAATATTTGTCTAGGTTTAGCTTAGAGGGGCATTCTGTTTGTATATGTTGTGCGTCACCACATCTGATACCAAGTTCTGCCTGGAAATCTCTAGGATTCAGGGGCAATTGATTTTTTTTTTTGGTGTTAAATCTCCATGAGGAGCACTCTCTGGGTCTTCTGTCCAATGCAGGAAGGTCCTTTCCTCCCACATACCCCACTTCTCCTCCTCCCACTTCTCAACCCTCTATGCAGTGACCATTCTGCTGCCTATTTCAACTCTGTTCCCCTAAAATGTCCCTTTTTGCTGCTCTGCCCATCTGTGTGAACATACAGGGACTTTGGTTGAGTCTTGTGCTATAGGCAAAGCATCAACAAGCAGTTTTGCCAGGAAGGGTGGCCCTGCAGGGCTGTGACAGTGACTGCAGCTAGAGGCAAAGCAGAAGGATATTTGGGTGATGCTTTTTATTAGGCTGCTACATTTGCTGAGTGTTAAGTCCTAAAAATTCTTCCTGACGTGATATTTAAGTATTCAACCTTTAATCTGACGGCAGTTACTAGTCATATGAAAGCATCATAATAATAAAAACTGACATCAAATGATGCAGCAGATAGTTTATGTATTCATATTAAAATATTTGAGGCTATTTGGCAAGCTCCAGCTTATCTGAGGAAATCTATTTGTGGGTGCCTTTGAGCGCCAGCCCTTGCTCCCACTTTCACCCTGTGTTTCATGTTCTCCCCACGCTGCAAGCAACCAGATGGTTGCATGTAAGYCAAAACTAAGAAGGATTTCCTCTTTTCTTTTGAAGGGATGGGTGCTCAGAGATTTATCGGTAATGCAGTTGTACTTAATCAGATAGAGGCTGTCCTGTGTAACTAAGAAAGCCGATAGCACGTTGCTGGCCTAAGCATCTACTTGATGAAGTAACACTTGAGTTCCCCTTTTGCATTCTCTGTAAAACTGATCATTTTTACCCCCAACTTGGGCTTTGCCTTTACGACAAATCAGGTCAGTTATCTTAAATGCATAGTAATGATGATGTAGCACAGATTTTGTGTAATATCAATTCATATTAGTAATTATTTAGAAATGATAAACACTACATAATTTAGAGCTATCACCCATTCTGTGCTACGTAATTTTAATGTTTGAATGACCAGGCTCATCAGACATAATTATTTCTTCAGCGAATCTACTTTGCACACTAGCCTGTGCTATTTGTATAGATGTTAGCATATTATATAATCAGCTTTAGAAAATGCAGCCATCTGAAAGCCTGTTTCTGTGCCTGCGCTCATGTACTACCCTAAACAAAAGTCTTGAAATCAGCATAATTTTACTATAGACATTTCCATGTCTTTTTTTCCCTTTCTTTAGTAGAATAATTTAATACCTTAAAAACTGAAGGTGTCTGAAAACTATTGCCTTCTAAACACCTTGTAAGTGAAGTTTATCGTACATATTTTACTAAGCATGGGCTGTGACCTTTTTGAGATGTTAAAACCAGCTAATTAAATAATGGAACAAACTATTTGGAAAGTTTGAAACCACCTTTAAAAATTTTCTCAGAAACATTCAACAGCTCCACCTGAAATGGTCACCAGTTGTCTGAACCTGGCTCTGTTCAGGGGCTCAATGCTCTTTGTGTGTGTGTGTGTGTGTGTGTGTGTGTGTGTGTGTGCGTGCGTGCGTGCGTGTGTGTGTGTGTGTGTGTGTGTGTGTGAGAATCCTACCTTTTGAGCTCAAACTATGAGAGGATCGGGGCTACCACGAGTCTCCAGTCTCTTCTGCAGCCCTGCATTGGAGCCTGTGTCCCTGGTAGTGCCTGTCTGAGCACTTAAAATATTTTTATAGATAACTAAAATACAGCAGCAAAAATGGACCCTTCCAAAGAGAGGATGAAGTAGAATTGCTACTGTTAACTCAGTGAAGTAACATTGTAGAATCATCTCTTAAGAGACTTAAAAAACCAAAAACCTAAGACCAGCATTTCAGTATTTGAGGTTTCAATGGCTGCAGCTCCTGAGCACCTCTTCAAGCTCTGGCAGCAGGTCTAGCCTGTACCTCATGATACTGAGCCCTGCCTCCCTCTAACATCCCTTTGTTGAGATTTGCCTTCCTCCCTCAAAAATGGGAACAGGAGAACCAACCAACTCCTCAAACCACCTTAGGCAGGACCCCAGCAGCTGTTTCATCATCTCATTTATAGATTGGTGACTTAAGAGAGATGCCATTCAGGGCAGCTTGTCCCTCCTTTCTCCATGGCAAGAGCTACTCTGCTATTTCAGTTGGTGCTCTGGTTACACACTATAACAACAAAAATCAAGGTAGCTCAGTTGCATGGATTAATTGGCTACAGCGTAAAGATAATCCTGCCTGAAAGGAAAGCAGTAAAATATTCAGTATGATAAATACAGGAGATGTCATTGCTGAAATCCACTTAAATCACAGATTCTGCCACTTTTATCCATGATGATTGGAGACACATGATTAAACCTTGCATTATTGCATGATTATAACCTTAAGTGAGAGCAGGCCATGTTTGATAAATTTGTCCCAGTTTTTAGCTACTGTATAGGGATAGTACAGGCAAAGAAAGTGGTGATAGCTTATAGGGGCAAATTTTCTAGATCGGAGAGCAACTTTGCTTCCAAGGTTATAGAATCCAGATTCTGGATTTCTGGACACTGCAACTGTTTGTGACAAACTGAAAATAGAACAACCACGGAAGGTTTTACACTTTTATTAACAAAAAAAAAAAAAAAAAGAACCCATAGGGCTCATAGATTAGTAGAAAATACAATCATGTTCCTGTATGTTAAAGTTTCCAACAGCATTTTTTTTTGTCTCTTTTAAACTGTTTCACAGTTAAGTTATTAAAACAAACCCCCTGCATATTGAACTTATTGTGCAAACAGTAAGTATTTTTAAGGACCGATTTCTGCACTAAGCCCAGTGTCAGAGAGCAGAATTTGACCCTATTTTCACCCCTCCTTTGAAGGGTCCACGTGTGCTTCCGAAGAAACACTCTCTAGTTGTTTGGGTTGTTTTTTTTTGCAGCAAACAATCTAAGGCCACAGTTTATCTGCAAAAAAAAAAAAAAAAAAAAAAAACAAAAAAACCCAAAAGATTTAAAAAAAAAAAAAAGGATATCTTTACTCTTCATGCTCTTTGTTGCTTGACCATATTTTTACCAATCAGCTAGCCAGGTAGTGTACATCACCTACCAGGTATTACAGTCAAATAAAAGCACCTAGTGTTCTTTAAGCTAATATCTTGAATTATTAACATGCAAGTTAATATGCAGCCACACTATTTTTCAAGTAACTATAATGATATCTGTTTAAGGAAAACATTTGTTCCCTTTTAGAGTGATGTAAATGAAAATCCTGCATTGATTGCATGAGCAGACAATGATTTAAGTAAAAGGCATGAGAGCTACATCTTGAGACTTAAGACAACACTTGCTTTTAGAATGTCCTAATACGTGCACTCAAATTTTGGTTGAAGCTGCATTTGCTACAGCTGACTACTCAAAACTTGCAAATGAGGGGGAAAAAAAAAAAAAAAGTAACTGCAGTTTGGGACCGCTGATCTCCATTAATCTTTTACATCGTCATAAAAGTGAACTGAGGTGATGTGCTAGAAATTAAACAATGCAAGGAAGTCATACCAAGAGAAGACTAAAAATAGGTTATCTAAATATGCTTGTAGAAAAGTCCCTGCTTCTTTAATGAAGACAGATCTCATACAAAAATCATTTAAATGTGTTTAAACTGCAGTTATTGATGAAATGAAGGAAAGTTAATTACTCGTCTTGTAGTTTTCTGAGAAAGTACAAYGTTCTACCACATGAAGCACCAAGTTTTAAACTCCAACCCCTCCTTAAGACACATGGAATAGTTCTAACAGTTCAAAATCCCCTGTAATTTGAAGACTCGTCTGTAAACTTGCATATTGAGGATGCTGTATTTCTGCTCCTTCGAGTGTTGATGGCATTGCCACCGGGTCGATTACTTAAACCAACTGATGCTTGGCAGGAAGCAAACATTCTACTTTAAATGAAGGCTACAAAGGGCCAAGTAAAATGCTGTGCCTTCAGTCTTAGCAGCAACAAACTCACTGTTCTAAATGACCTGAGGAAGAGAAACATTATAATATTGCACCAAAACAAAATTAGACAGCAAAAAACAAACATGGAAACACACTAAAAATGAGAGAAAAAAAAAAAAAAAGCACAACTATGGGTAGCAAATGACCAGTGCAGCCCCTGACAATACACCTATGAACAAAAATGCAGGAGTAATGAAAAACATTGTGCCCTTAGCAGAGGATTTTGTTCCCCTGATGCCTGCTTTCACTTCAGTTGTATGCTCTGTCTATTCTGGGTATATTTACACTTCTCCCTATGTCTCTTATCCCTTGTTCACTATTGTGAACTCTTGTTCACTATTTCATTTCAGGTTCCTTCTGTTCCAAACTTCGAAGTATACTGGAGGTTTACAAGACTTTTTTTGGTCTCAGATCTGACCGTAAGTAAATATCCAAAACAGAGGTAGGCTTATAAAGGCTTCTGAATAAATAAATATTGTCCATTTTGCCAAGTATACCTGCTGTTGGCAAAAGGTTTCTCCTTTGCCACGCTTGTCATGCTATCCATAGGCATAAGATGAAGAAAAAGAACTACATAGTGAAAGAGGCTAGAATAATTCCCTTAAGAGATCCCTTTAAAGAAAGCATAGTGCATAAGCTCTTATCAAAGTTCAATTTTCCTTTACATACTTGTGTCTTTCATTCATTAACGGTTGTCTTCATAATATTGCGTAATAGCTATTTTGTCATCCATGCCACCTTTAGACAGGGTATGAATGATGAAATAGTACCACTGGACAGGCATTAGAAGGGCATGTTCTCATGAAATAGAGTTAAGCTGGAGTGAAATTTTAGTAGCGTTCCACTCTTGGATGCAAACAGTGCAAAACCGAAGCCCCAGAAACCTGGGGAATCTTTTGGAAATGTGTTCTTGCCCCATTCTGTTCTACCACCCAAGTTCTCAGTATCAAGATCATTACTAAAATTCTTCTGGAGTGCTCCTTGTAACATGGAAGTTCTCTTCAAAACATCCTTACTTGTACTTTATACAGAATATCCACTTTTTCAAAGACCTTCAGTGTTTTCAGGTACTTTTCATGGTACCCCACTCATAGCTGCTCCCATGACATCCTCCGTGCAGACTAATCCAGCAGATTCTTTTCCATCACCAAACATGCTCATACCTCCATCTCCATTTTCCTTGACTTTTCTTGTATGCAAACTTAAGTTTGAAAAAGAAAACTGTTTCCTTTTTAGCTGCACAATCAGCTGAAGCAGCAGAAAGATAAGACATTCATCACAATGATGCTCCTTACAAATCCTCTTCAAAGCATGAATGAAACCGGCTGTGTTTCTTCTACATCAGTAGGATGTGGATCAATCTAAAGAGTAAAAAAAAAAAAAAAAAAAAAAAAATCAACAACAAATGATTACAATGATTCTTGCAATTCTACTTTTTTTAATTCCCCCTCTATCTAACCAGAAAAAAACCTTGATAATTCAGCAGCGGCTTTTCAAAGAAACTTGTTTATTTTCTTTACCTCTGAATAAAGAGGTGGAGGCTGGAACCGGAACTCTTGTATGTAAGCAAACACAGGACAACACAATTGTTCCTCACAGTCAATTGGTGGGGGATAAGCAGGAACATGTCTGGAGAACTCTTCCTCAGACACTACATCAGCATAATTTGGTGGTGCTGAAACACAACAAGTACTACTGTCAGATTTTATCCACTCACACATGGACAATATGTGCACTGTATCCAAGACTATGACCACCGTATTTATTAAACATTGTAGGACAAGTTTGTATTGTATTAAGTGCCCTATAGTCATCAAGATTAGATCCAGAGCTGTTTCTTTAGAGATCTGAGGTGATTCTGCAGCAACAGATTGTAGGAACGAGATGACATTAGGGCTATTTCAGCAACAAATCTGGGCTCTATTTAAGCTTTATCTAATAATGATCAACTTTAAGGTGTCTACCTCCAGGGCAGAATAAATCAAAAGCAGTCAGACAGGTAAGGAAAGCTGGAGTCTGGATTTTGAGTCAGATTTAACTGCTTTGTTTCTCATGAGTCTAGCTTTAACAACACTTTTATTTATACAGTCCTTAAACTGGCATTACTATCCTTTTGTTATAGACAGTGCTAAGCTGCATTGTATAAAGCTCAATATGAATTACCTTCAGGGTGCTCCGGCATGGTCAATGCCAGCCAACTCATATCCATACTGAACTGGCTGGTAATGCTGGAGTTCCTGCTTGAAAATCCAATACATGGAATTGTGCCAATCACCAGAGGCATTTCAATCATCAATTTCTTAGCACCAGGGATATGGATATACACCTATGGGACAACCCCCAAATAAAAAGACTACCATTAAATGGTTGCAGCGACAAGGTACCCATTTCCTATCCTGTGGATGGCTTAAAAATTAAAATGCATTAAAAATGATCACATCCTTGATTAAGTTTAGCTCATATTATGAAAGCTTTCATTATTCCTCAGCTGTTTCTTTTTATATGTTGTCTGTAGGTGACTTAAGATAACGTGTGGACTCAAGTATTTGCACAGTTAACTTTCAGGCCTGCCTTCCCATTTATGAAGGGAATGGCAACCCTTTCAGCTTGAAATACTTCCCAATAACCTTTCCCAGTCGCCACCAAGCTTATTCTTCCTCAAAAGAGTTTTCTATTTTCCCCATTATTCCCATTTTCCAATTTCAGAATTTGCTTTTCAGACTCCTAGCTATATATGGCATTTATTCCAAAATGCTTCCTACTACAAATTTCAGAGCTGCTCAGTAACAAATATACTTCTGTTCCCAATTCAGCTTTATACTCAATGCGTGCACAGCTTGAGTGAAAATCTGGACTTACTGCTAATGAATATTCTACTCGAATAATACAGCAGTCAAGTATAGAAGGGGATACAGGTGGGATTTTCAGAGTCTTCCCATTCCAAGTGTCTGTACTCCCAGAGGCAATATGGTTTCCTCGCACATTGGCAACCATCTGACGGAAGGTCTTTGTCTTCCCGCTGGCCAGGTAAGTTTGTGTTTGGAAAATGGCAGCTTTGGGAACAATCAAACGAGAAGAGCAGTTCTCAATTTCTGCATAGATTGGTATGGCCTCCCCTAAAAAAAAAAAAAAAATAATTACCAGAGAAAGTTCAATGAATAATTTCTCAACTTTCCTTTGGGAATATCAGAACATGTTATGGAGCACATACATCATCTGCAAAGTTATGAAAACAATACTTGTTAGTTTTTTCAAGCTAGTTTCTCTGCAAAGTGTTATCCAGGCAGAATTATAGCCACCTACTACATTTTATTATAAACAATGATTCATTTTGATACGTTAAGTGTAATAGGAACAAGCTTTAAAGCTCTGTTTTCACATTATGCAGTCTTCCTTTTATACAGTACTAACTGAACTTCAGACTGCTTCCTCAGTATATCTAATGTTACCAAAATTGCAGAGAGGCAGCTACAGCTGTCTCATGTTTGCAAATCTAAACCCAATACATTAAAAAAAAAATCCCCAACTTATATATTTTGTCCCATCTAAAAACGTTCTGTTCACTTGCAGGTATTTGGGCTTTCCATATGAATATTAACAGGACCACCTTTCAGTTTATGTTCCCAGCTGAGGGGGGTGGGGKATTTATTCACTTATTGATGTATTTTAAGTGAGATAAACATCTCACTTTAGTATCCACTAAGTAGAGCTATTCCTCCAACTGTTTTCCATCCATCAAATGTTGGCTTTGCAGAGATCACAAAAAAATCCTATCAGAGATCTAATATTCACATTTTTGAAGGGTGAAGATAACTACTCTTACCATTACAGTATCCCTTCCTCTCAATTTTGGCACTCAGAGACACTGGCCCAGAGGTGAAAAACCAACAGCCAACCATCTTCTCCTGACTTCTTAGAACAGGTGTCTATAAAAGAATATTTTTTGTTTTATGGCATGAAGCTACTAGTCACTTACATCTTAATGTTATGTGTATCCAGCATTGAAATCTAGCCCTAAAATCCACTTGGATCTAAACCACCGTGTTACTCACTGCAGCAAGTGGAACCACAGTTGGGCCAATTGAAAACACTGCATGATTTCAAAACCTACTGTGTGCTTAAAATGTGTCAAGTGTCTAAGAGACCTATGTCCATCTGTCTGCAGAAGGGTTTATGGGCGTGACTTTTTAAAAAGCCTAGCACAACATACTCCCTCCACTGAACTGCAGTATTTATTACCCACCTTCCTCACTGGAAGAGAATGCAGAATTAAGTTATTCTGCATGCAAATAATAGGTAAGGAAGCAAGCTATTTTTATCTTTGTCATCCTTCAAAAAAATGGTAAATGTGTACAATGTGGGCTAAACTGATTCATCTTCAGAACCTGCAAGCTGCACATGACCAACATTTACTCTCATGTGATGAAAACCTTAATTATTCATGAAGGCCCCTCATATTTGATGATATTTATGCTGTAAGACTTTCATTAGGCTTAGCTTGAAGCATATAAGCACACAGGTCCAGGGTGCAAAATCCAACTTCACTGAAACTCCAACCAAGATTCAGGCTACTTAAAATGATTCACTGAGCACCGCTGCAGACTCATAGACATTTGCAGCCATCAGGGTAGTTACAAAGTCTAAAATTTGTGCTGTTTTGTGCTGTTTTGGAGTGAGCCTGGTAATCCATTAATACAGGCATTGCCCACTCTGCACATAGCCCTTTCCTACTATTATCTACTCAGTATTATCCTTGCAGCAACTGGATACGCTGTCTTCACATTCCAAACACAATGTTGAATATAAGCACTGTATTCTGGTTGCAGATATCACTGCCAAGTTACTCAAGTTCTAGCTCTAGAAAGACAAAATAAAATGCAAGCACATAAGGGGGAAAAAGCAAAGTGCTTAAAACATCTCTTAGCTATGTTCACATTATGATGAGAAGTTAAAATTATCCTAGCATTTTAAATAAAACAGAAATTACCCATTCATATTTAAATGACCTTAAATGAATAACCATTTAGATCCAGTTGCTATCRTGAAAATGCAAGGTATAATTTTATATTATTTTCATAATATGGGTTGAGATAAAAGAATCCAGCTCATTAGCTTCCATCTTGCCTATTTTCTCATTATTTAATGCCTGATCTTTCTTATTACTCTACAGTATTTCTAGTGATTATTAAAATCTCAATGCCTTAATGTGGCCAAATCTGTCATAAGGAAATAAGTGAAAAGATCTGTGAGGCAGCTGCATGCATGCACTTAATGTTAGAAAAGGACATGCAGAATGGAAGGATACATAACATAATGGCCAGCGTATAAATGACAGCCTTGGCATGATTAATGCTCTTCTGTAATTACCATTCCTCAACCTACTATTATTGAAAAGTTTAGGACACTGCAGCCCTGTGAATATAGTTGCTCTGGTAAGAGTAACTACTCTACCCTTGTGCGTTATTATTATTAAGCCTTATTAATGCATTTTAAGCCTGCATAACTTTTTGGCAAGAGCATCTCTGCCAGCAGGGATGTAATCAATGGTATTAAAAAAAGCCACTCTGTTTGCTATTCACACAACCTAAGATCATCTATTTATAGAGAAAAGCTTAGGGAGCTTATATGCTTTCAGAAGTCAGAAAATGACACTCCAGAATAACAGGGAAATGGTTATGGCTGGATGCAAATTCTTCTCAGAAATGCGTTTTTTGCAGCTGTCTTTAAGAGGGGGCGGGGGGAACCCCTCTTACCAACAAGGCGGGCGAGTTGACATCGATATGGCTAATAACCTGCAGCTCTGTCTGCACACTCTGATCGGGCGCCGCGGGCCTTTCCAGGATTGCTTTCACATAGTACTGGATACTGCCATACTTCCCAGTAAAAGAGGTCACCAGAGGCCTGAAACAAGCAATCATGAAAGCACGCCTGTAAGTTTACAATTCAGGTCCAAACATGAATGCTTCCTGTGTATATAAGTGTTTACCAGTCTACAGCTCCCGTTTTTAGGGCCTTAGGGAAGCTGAAACAAGCCAGGCATGTCTACGGGGTGGTTGATAAAGACAAACATGTAAAGCTGACCAATCAGTTTGATACTAAGAAATAATAATAATGAGTCAAATTATATTGCTTCATCAGGTTTTCAAAAACAACTTATGTCCAACTCGCTCCCCGTGGGTTGCATTATTTCACTTACTCTTGTGGGAGCTGAAAGCTGAAGGGAAATTCATGTTTTCCATCTAGAAGAATTAAGCTTTCTTCACCTGTAGGACAAAAACACACAGTATGTTTTACTTTTCCTATGAACAGAAGAACAAAGCCTCGGCTTTTAAAAATCATTTATAAGGAGGAAATTTCTTATTGATCCCAGTGGGGTCTGGATTGGAGCCCACACTTTATTTATTCTGTGGTGCAATTTCAATGAGAAAAAAAAAAAAAAAAAAGGAAACAGGGAGATCTAAGTTTCAGTTCAGGATGGTGGCCAATACCTACAGCAGGATGCTTTCTAGAAGGAGAGAAAGGGATTTCTTCCATGACTTAACAGGACAAAATCCATTTACTTTTTTTTTTTTCTTTTTTATAGAGAAAAGGAGTAACAGACCAACTTCCCYGGGGAAAGGCAGCGCTGCAAGGCGGGGATGATCAAGCACGGCGTTAGGAGCAGCCTGGTGAGTGCAAGGCCGGGCCTGCCGCTGCCCGCTCACGTTGCCAGGTCCCGATCTGCCCCGTTTTCACGCATTTCTCTCCCGCGGACGTTTCAGCGGGCGCCAGGAGGGCCCGTCCCCGCCGGCCCCCACGCGCGGCCCGGCGCCAGGGGAGCCGCGGAGCCCGGGGCCTCCCCCGCCGCCGCTCCGGTCGCCCCTCACCTGCGGGCGGGCGGCGCAGGAGGCTCTGCCGCACGTCCAGGTA